>NW_026652291.1:66903732-67003146 GCF_009828535.3 Hylobates moloch | reverse complement strand
ATTTCATTGAGCAGTGGTTTGTAGTTCTCCTTGAAGAGGTCCTTCACATCCCTTGTAAGTTGGATTCCTAGGTATTTTTTTCTCTTTGAAGCAATTGTGAATGGGAGTTCACTCATGATTTGGCTCTCTGTTTGTCTGTGATTGGTGTACAAGAATGCTTGTGATTTTTGTACATTGATTTTGTATCCTGAGACTTTGCTGAAGTTGCTAATCAGCTTAAGGAGATTTTGGGCTGAGACCATGGGATTTTCTAGATATACAATCATGTCATCTGCAAACAGGGACAGTTTGACTTCCTCTTTTCCTAATTGAATACCCTTTATTTCCTTCTCCTGCCTGATTGCTCTGGCCAGAACTTCCAGCACTATGTTGAATAGGAGCGGTGAGAGAGGGCATCCCTGTCTTGTGCCAGTTTTCAGAGGGAATGCTTCCAGTTTTTGCCCATTCAGTATGATATGGGCTGTGGGTTTGTCGTAGATAGCTCTTATTATTTTGAGATACGTCCCATCAATACCTAATTTATTGAGAGTTTTTAGCATGAAGGGTTGTTGAATTTTGTCAAAAGCCTTTTCTGCATCTATTGAAATAATCATGTGGTTTTTGTCTTTGGTTCTGTTTATATGCTGGATTACATTTATTGATTTGCGTATGTTGAACCAGCCTTGCATCCCAGGTATGAAACCCACTTGATCATGGTGTATAAGCTTTTTGATGTGCTGCTGGATTCTGTTTGCCAGTATTTTATTGAGGATTTTTGCATCAATGTTCATCAAGGATATTGGTCTAAAATTCTCTTTTTTGGTTGTGTCTCTGCCTGGCTTTGGTATCAGGACGATGCTGGCTTCATAAAATGTGTTAGGGAGGATTCCCTCTTTTTCTATCGATTGGAATAGTTTCAGAAGGAATGGTACCAGTTCCTCCTTGTACCTCTGGTAGAATTCAGCTGTGAATCCATCCGGTCCTGGACTCTTTTTGGTTGGTAAGCTATTGATTATTGCCACAATTTCAGAACCTGTTATTGGTCTATTCAGAGATTCGACTTCTTCCTGATTTAGTCTTGGAAGGGTGTATTTGTCGAGGAATTTATCCATTTCTTCTAGATTTTCTAGTTTATTTGCATAGAGGTGTTTGTAGTATTCTCTGATGGTAGATTGTATTTCTGTGGGATCGGTGGTGATATCCCCTTTTTCATTTTTTATTGCATCTATTTGATTCTTCTCTCTTTTCTTCTTTATTAGTCTTGCTAGCGGTCTATCAATTTGGTTGATCTTCTCAAAAAACCAGCTCCTGGATTCATTAATTTTTTGAAGGGTTTTTTGTGTCTCTATTTCCTTCAGTTCTGCTCTGATTTTAGTTATTTCTAGCCTTCTGCTAGCTTTTGAATGTGTTTGCTCTTGCTTTTCTAGTTCTTTTAATTGTGATGTTAGGGTGTCAATTTTGGATCTTTCCTGCTTTCTCTTGTGGGCATTTAGTGCTATAAATTTCCCTCTACACACTGCTTTGAATGTGTCCCAGAGATTCTGGTAGGTTGTGTCTTTGTTCTCGATGGTTTCAAAGAACATCTTTATTTCTGCCTTCATTTCATTATGTACCCAATAGTCATTCAGGAGCAGGTTGTTCAGTTTCCATGTAGTTGAGCGGTTTTGAGTGAGTTTCTTAGTCCTGAGTTCTAGTTTGATTGCACTGTGGTCTGAGAGACAGTTGGTTATAATTTCTGTTCTTTTACATTTGCTGAGGAGAGCTTTACTTCCAACTATGTGGTCAATTTTGGAATAGGTGTGGTGTGGTGCTGAAAAAAATGTATATTCTGTTGATTTGGGGTGGAGAGTTCTGTAGATGTCTATTAGGTCCACTTTGTTTAGAGCTGAGTTCAATTCCTGGATATCCTTGTTAACTTTCTGTCTAGATGATCTGTCTAATGTTGACAGTGGGGTGTTAAAATCTCCCATTATTATTGTGTGGGAGTTTAAGTCCCTTTGTAGGTCACTCAGGACTTGCTTTATGAATCTGGGTGCTCCTGTGTTGGGTGCATATATATTTAGGATAGTTAGCTCTTCTTGTTGAATTGATCCCTTTACCATTATGTAATGGCCTTCTTTGTCTCTTTTGATCTTTGTTGGTTTAAAGTCTATTTTGTCAGAGACTAGGATTGCAACCCCTGCCTTTTTTTGTTTTCCATTTGCTTGATAGATCTTCCTCCATCCCTTTATTTTGAGTCTATGTGTGTCTCTGCACGTGAGATGGGTTTCCTGAATACAGCACACTGATGGGTCCTGACTCCTTATCCAGTTTGCCAGTCTGTGTCTTTTAATTGGAGCATTTAGCCCATTTACATTTAACGTTAATATTGTTATGTGTGAATCTGATCCTGTCATTATGATGTTAGTTGGTTATTTTGCTCATTAGTTGATGCAGTTTCTTCCTAGCTTCGATGGTCTTTACAATTTGGCATGTTTTTGCAGTGGCTGGTACCGGTTGTTCCTTTCCATGTTTAGTGCTTCCTTCAGGAGCTCTTTTAGGGCAGGCCTGGTGGTGACAAAATCACTCAGCGTTTGCTTGTCTGTAAAGTATTTTATTTCTCCTTCACTTATGAAGCTTAGTTTGGCTCGATAGGAAATTCTGGGTTGAAAATTCTTTTCTTTAAGAATGTTGAATATCGGCCCCCACTCTCTTCTGGCTTGTAGAGTTTCTGCCGAGAGATCAGCTGTTAGCCTGATGGGCTTCCCTTTGTGGGTAACCCGACCTTTCTCTCTGGCCGCCCTTAACATTTTTTCCTTCATTTCAACTTTGGTGAATCTGACAATTATGTGTCTTGGAGTTGCTCTTCTCGAGGAGTATCTTTGTGGCGTTCTCTGTATTTCCTGAATCTGAATGTTGGCCTGCCTTGCTAGATTGGGGAAGTTCTCCTGGATAATATCTTGCAGAGTGTTTTCCAACTTGGTTCCATTCTCCCCGTCATTTTCAGGTACACCAATCAGACGTAGGTTTGGTCTTTTCACGTAGTCCCAAATTTCTTGGAGGCTTTGTTCATTTCTTTTTATTCTTTTTTCTCTAGACTTCCCTTCTCGATTCATTTCATTCATTTCATCTTCCATCAGCGATACCCTTTCTTCCAGTTGATCGCATCTGCTACTGAGGCTTCTGCAATCTTCACGTAGTTCTCGAAACTTGGCTTTCAGCTCCATCATCTCCTTTAAGCCCTTCTCTCCATTGGTTATTTTAGTTATCCATTCTTCTAATTTTTTTCAAAGTTTTTAACTTCTTTGCTATTGTTTTGAATTTCCTCCCGTAGCTCAGAGTAGTTTGATCGTCTGAAGCCTTCTTCTCTCAACTCGTCAAAGTCATCCTCCATCCAGCTTTGTTCCATTGCTGGTGAGGAACTGCGTTCCTTTGGAGGAGGAGAGGTGCTCTGCTTTTTAGAGTTTCCAGTTTTTCTGCTCTGTTTTTTCCCCATCTTTGCGGTTTTATCTACTTTTGGGCTTTGATGATGGTGATGTACAGATGGGTTTTTGGTGTGGATGTCCTTTCTGTTTGTTAGTTTTCCTTCTACCAGACAGGACCCTCAGCTGCAGGTCTGTTGGAGTTTACTAGAGGTCCACTCCAGACCCTGTTTGGCTGGGTGTCAGCAGCGGTGGCTGCAGAACAGCGGATTTTTGTGAGACCACAAATTCAGCTGTCTGATAGTTCCTCTGGAAGTTTTGTCTCAGAGGAGTACCTGGCCCAGTGAGGTGTCAGTCTTTCCCTACCTGGGGGGGTGCCTCCCAGTTAGGCTGCTCAGGGGTGAGGGACCCACTTTAGAAGGCAGTCTGTCTGTTCTCAGATCTCCAGCTGCGTGCTGGTAGAACCACTACTCTCTTCAAAGCTGTCAGTCAGACAGGGACGTTTAAGTCTCTGGAGATTCCTGCTGACTTTTTGTTTGTCTGTGCCCTGCCCCCAGAGGTGGAGCCTACAGAGGCAGACAGGCCTCCTTGAGCTGTGGTGGGCTCCACCCAGTTCGAGCTTCCTGGCTGCTTTGTTTACCTAAGCAAGCCTGGGCAATGGCGGGCACCCCTCCCCCAGCCTCGCTGCCGCCTTGCAGCTTGATCTCAGACTGCTGTGCTAGCAATCAGCGAGACTCCGTGGGCACAGGACCCTCCGAGCCAGGTGCGGGACACAATCTCCTAGTGTGCCGTTTTCCAGGCCCGTTGGGAAAGCGCAGTATGAGGGTGGGACTGACCCGATATTCCAGGTGCCGTCTGTTACCCCTTTCTTTGACTAGGAAAGGGAACTCCCTGACCCCTTGCGCTTCCCGAGTGAGGCAGTGCCTCGCCCTGCTTCGGCTCGCGCACGGTGCGCTTCACCGACTGTCCTGCACCCACTGTTAGGCACTCCCTAGTGAGATGAAACTGGTACCTCAAGCAGAAATGCAGAAATCACCAGTCTTCTGTGTCGCTCGGGCTGGGAGCTGGAGACTGGAGCTGTTCCTATTCGGCCATCTTGGCTCCACCCCCACCATTCTCGATTTCATGTGTACATATAGAAAGACCTCAATTGGGTATTTATAAGCTACTCTTAACTTTTTTCTACTTCCCCTTTATTTAGATTTTGTTCTGTGCATTGATATACTAATTCCCTGAATTATCTCTTGAACTCTAAGGACGGGAATATAAAAGAATTATTAGCTAGGTAAATGTTTTCCTCTGAGAGTTGGATATCTTAAAACCTAATTCAAAATGCATGCCCCTTTATGGCCCAAACTATTTTATTACAACTGAAGAACAATCCTGTGGCATCAAGTATAGACTGAAAATTAGCAGGAAGCTTTTTGAAAACACCATTGTGACTACAGAACAAATATATGAAATAATTATTACCTTCAGAAAGTTCTAGAGAGGCTTGCTTCCACAAGATGTCATTATATAAATGATCTTTGGAGGGCCTCAGAGCTCATGATAAAATTATAAAATTGCTTATTAGGAGGCAAGCAACAGCTCTGCTGAGATAAGTGTAATAGGCTTAGAAAAGCACATCTATGGTGCAGTCCACCTACACAAATTCAGCTCCTACAGGAACGCATAAAACACTTTGAAATTCATTAGCATGCAGTATTTACTCAAAAGCTGCAAAAACATTGTGTTTGCATAATTTTATCAATTGTCAATAGCAGTGCTTGCCAACATTCATATCTTTATTGAGATGCAAAATTAAGAACAGGAAGAAAGTCTGTATCAATATTAATACTGAACTCACTTGAAAAGATGACATTTATTAATAATGCATCTAGCTCAACATTCACAATGGCATTTAAAGGCCAAACACAGTCTTCATACATACATACTTTTTAAACAAATCTTGTCTATCAGCCACCTTATAGTTTTGAAACATGTAAACCATTTTTTCCATTCCAAAAATGTCTACTTCCCAAAAATATCTATTGAGATTTGGGATGGGCTGGATGTAGTTAGAACAAGAGCAGTAATAAGACAAAGATTACAATGAATTAAACATTTTATGGAGAATTGTTGGTGCAAAGCATATTAGTTTTGAAAACTCTTGTGTTTGGGGAACAGCTGGTGTGGGCTGAACATGAAAACAACTGTTGTAAAACAAATGTTAAGGAATTGCTATAAACAAGACTATTTATTTACAGTGTGTTTCAATTCTCTTTCTTTCCTCTTTTCTCTCTCCAACCTATGTCCATCCTTACCAATACAACCAGAATGGTGAAAGATTCCAGGTACATAGGTGTGTAGGGGTCTGTGTGTGTGTGTGTTTGTATGATGAGAATTATATGTATATACACATACATGTATATATATGCACATATGCACATATGTAATAAAAATATATAATATAAAATATATAAATGTATTTATACATATACATATATCTCCAGTTTTTACAATTCTGTGTGTTTGATTTAAGTTAATCGTTTGTGCTCAAAAACTGTGAAAATGCTATAGTGATGATATTATGGCCATGATGTTAGTTGTGTTTTTTTTTAAGTCACTATTTTTCCCATATTCTTCATGACCAACCATCATTCCTTTATTTATTTATTTTACCTGGAACTTCAACTTTTAATGTATTATGGTACATGGGCACATGACCTTATATTGTGCAGAACCAGCCACATTTCACATATGACCTAAGGTGTTTTGAACTTTTAAAATGAGGAAGAAGCTAAGAACACTTGAAGTGGGGCAGGTACCTTGGGCTCCACCACTCTCTTTAGAGCTGCTCTACATGACTTTTTAGCACCATCCAGAACCTAACACCTTCTTGTCCTATTTTCAGTTTGCTTCCAAGCCACTCCTGTTCAGTTGTTCAGTACAAAGGGAACTCATGTATCAGTATCATTTGTTTTTCATTTTTAATGCTGTTTCCCATGAATACTTCCCCAAATGATTATGATTATTTAGTTTAATTAAAAGAACATGAAAGAATTGTTGATAAAAAATAATTTAATAGAAACCTTCTTATGCAATTGTTCTTTAACACATAAACTTCTGGAGGGGAGGGGGATGTTTTAAGTGCCATTTATTTTCTCCTTCATTACAGGCTTCAGTAAACACAACTTTTCCTAAAAGGTACTGGTGTTATCATGTCTTGACTCTTGTCAACATTTTATGTCTCTCACAAGCATGGGGATCAGTGTAGCCTATTGAGCAATGGCTCTCTGCTGTAGAAGTTTCCCAACTTAACTTTGAACAGTCAGGGAACTAGGTGTTTCACATTTGTATGACCTGTGTTTTACAAATGTGAAACTTATGGTTTGAAATAAACTGTAAGACCTTAAAATAATTTATTTCCTCATTTTCCTTTTTTAAAACTGAATTAAATAATATATGTAACTGTAGTTGAGGTACCTATTGTGTTGCTTTTTTACCTTTTTAAATATTCTTCAAAAATTGTAAACTTGCAATATTGGGAAAATAGTACAATGAACAAAGAAATATTAGACACTAAGTTTACTTTGTTTTCTATTCACACACCAATTTTAATCCATCAGGAATTCTCACAATCCTGCAATGGTTTTCTAGTTTGAGAGAAAATAAAATACTACTTTTATTTATATTTTAATACAAAATGCTATTAAGGAGAGAATACTGACTGTTTTATTTATAAAAACATTTATAAATAAAATATTTATTTGTTTTATAACAAAAACTAAGTGAGATTTTTGTTATAGTTCTTCCAAACCCCTATTGCCTTGTAAAATTTCTTTTCTTTCCTTTTCTTTTCTTTTTTATTTTCTGAGACAATGTCTTGCTCTGTCTCCCAGACTGGAATGCAGCAGCAAAATCATAGCTTACTGCAGCCTCAAATTCCTGGGCTCAAATGATTTTCCTACCTTGCCAAGCTAATTAAATTTTTTTTTTCTTTTTTTTTGTAGAGATGAGGTCTCATTATGTTGCCCAGGCTGATCTCAACTCTTGGCCTCAAGCGATCCTCCTGCCTCAGCTTTTAGAAAGCTCTGGGATTACAGGCATGAGCCACTGTACCCAGTCAATATTTTATGGCAAATCCTGATTATTATTCCTATGAAATGAGAGTTGCTGATATGTAAACATTGAATATTTTCCCTAAGAGTTATAGTCTATTATTATTTATCACCCTTTCCCATATGTGTTATGAAGTGTGAGAAGTCCAAATTGTTTTATTTTCAATTTTGGGGAAGAAAACTACAATGCAGACTATGAGGGTTACTTTATTATTCAAGAAACCTACCTATTAAACTACCATGCTCAATGTGGTGGCTTACGCCTATAATCCCAGCACTTTGTGAGGTGGAAGCTGGAGGATTGCTTGAACTCAGGAATTCAAGACCAGCCTGGACAATATGGTGAAACCTCATCTCTACAGGAAAAAAAAAAAAGCGGAGCATGGTGACATGCATCTGTAGTTTCAGATACTTGGGAGGCTGAAGTGAGAGGATTGCTTGAGCCCTGGAGGTTGAGACTGCAGCGAGCACTGATCCAGCCACTGCACTCCAGCCTAGACAACAGAGTGAGACTCGGTCTCAAAAGTAAGTAAATTAATTAATTAAATAAACAATCACGTTGACTGTTATTACCATAATCCATTTATCCTATTTTATTTCAATAAATAACATTGGGTGCCTACTTTTTGAAAACTGGTACATGGTTGAATACTCTTTGTTATCAAGGAGCTTATAATTTAACAGGGCAGAAGAAAAGATTCTCCAAAAGTATAGAAAATTTTATGTATTTTATAAAAGAAAAAGAAAGATAACATTTTTTGTGCTACACTACTTACATAATAATCTCATTCAGTTTTCACAACTGCATTGGTTTGCTGTTAGGGAAACTGAGGTTCTGAAAAGATAAATAATCAACCAAAGGCCTTAAGGCCAGGTAGTGGGGATTAGGGAGGTTGATGTCATTCCAAAGGCCACATTCCTTTTAACACAATGAAAATATGTTCAGAATTCAGAAAAATAGGGTTAGGAAAAGGTGTCTAACTTCAGTGGGGGCCAGGAGCGGAATAGATCAGGAAAGATTTTGGGAAGATTGAACAATATTGAGAAAATTCTATTTCATACAAATAAGTATTTGCAAATGGTAATTTTTAGCTGCTTACCTTGTCCCCTCCTTTTGCTCTTCAATTAAACTAATCCAGGAACTTGAAACAAGATTAGAAGACAATTTTTTATTCAGTTAAATCATTACAAAAGTGATTGACATTCCTATTCTGAATATAGATGTATGACTGAAGGTGCTCAGAATTCCTAATTCATACCAAGCTACCTATATGACAATGTAGTATGTGATGAATTTATTACTGCTCAAATGACTGTTGCTCACCTGAGCATCTTGTTTGGAGCTCAGAGCTCTGATGGAGACCTATAAACAACTTAAGGCCTCAGTGTAATTCTTGGTCACTGCTTTAACAACTTCCAGCAGTCAACATGAAAGATGATACCCAGAAGAATGCAGGAAAACTATAAAGAATGGAAACGTGCATGCAGAAAACTTCTAAATTACCATGCATAGTATCTTTGTGACCAATGAGCACTCCCTAAATTTTACAGAAATCAACATACATCAATCTGGATTTAAATTTTAAAAAGCAATGCAGAACTATAATTCTCCCAGGTGATAACACATTTCTAATACTGTAGTATGTGCAGGGTTGGTGGGGGGAAGGAGGAGTTTTATTTTAAAGTCTGCACACGAATGAAGGAGGAGCCCAAACAAAGGGGTTTGGTGTTCTCCAGTGCATCAGAATGTGATATAAAACTCATAGATATATGCTTGATTTTAATTGTGGATTTAAAAATAGTTTTAAAATATTTTTAAAGAAACTAAAGTTTTTGAACAGCCCCTGAAGCAAAACCACAGGACTCTAGTGTCCTAAGGGACAGCATTTGAAGAGTACGATTTAAAGCATAATTTTCCTCCAGGAAATTCTCTAGAACTGTTGGATATAGAGGTAAACACTTCATTTTACTCTAAGCAAACAGGGGTCATTCTTGCCTATTCAACTGCTCTTTCCAAATCTTCAGAGGAACTCCTGCTGCTTTTGTTGACATTAGTGATAGCCTACTGGGAAAGAAACTTTGTGGAGATAAATGTCAGCTTTTTCCTTCTAAAAACCTAAAGTGGGAAAATATGCAAGAGGGGACTGGCTGTATGTGACTAAATAAGGTGCTCTTGAATGATTAAAAATATGAAGTTGCATTAATTTTTCCTTTTTACTTCTGAACTAGACCATTCTGAAACTGTTTTGGCTATAACAGAAAGGATTATAATAAAAATATGTTATAATAACATTGCAGTACTTCCAATCTTGTCAATTATAATAAAAAGTTATTGCATTCAATTAGGTGATGATTCAGTCATACATATCAACATGTCTATGAATTTCATTTTAAGATTTTACTATACTTAAGAAAGAATAATTATTTTAATAGAGGAGCTTGAATAGAAAATTAACTAGAAGAGTATGTCCATTTTCAGATTAGATGTTGCATTATACATTCTGGCATACATATTTAACAACATGTTCTTAATGTATTAATCCAAATTTTTAAATTTTCTTCCATTTAACTTTTAAGACAAAGAAGCAAAGTATATAAAACCTTTCTACAGAGGAAATGCAATGAAATAAAATGTTCTCACTTATTAACTGAGTTTAGATTTTGCTTTATCATGTATACCATCTACATCTTTGCACTACAGTATACATTTGCATTCATATGGTGACATCTATGTTGAAAATTTACGTTCAGATCAGTGATCCAAAGGTATTTCAGAATATTTAAACATCCAAGACAGATTCAGGTAAGTTCACTTATGATGCTTTTATTAAAGATTTCTAGAATATTTGTAAACAGGCATACCTTCAAGGTATTGTGGGTTGTGTTCCAGACCACTGCAATAAAGCAAATATTACAATAAAGTGAGTAACACATATTTTTTTGTTTCCCACTGCATGTAAAAGTTGTGTTTATACTATATGGTAGTCAATTAAGTTTGTAATAGCATTATGTCTAAAAAATAATGTACATGCTTTAATTGAAAAATACTTTATTGCTAGAAAATGATAATCATCTGAGCCTTTAGTGAGTGGTAATCTCTGCTGTTAGAGGGTCTTGCCTCAGTGTTGACTGGCTGCTGTCCAATCCTGGTGGTGGTTGCTGAAGGTTGGGATGGCTGTGGCATTTTTTTTTTTAAGGATTAAATTTGTTCCATTGATTGGCTCATCCTTTCATGAAAGAGCTTTTGGCCAGGCGCGGTGGCTCATGCCTGTAATCCTAGCACTTTGGGAGGCTGAAGCAAGTGGATTGCCTGAGCTCAGGAGTTCAAGACCAGCCTGGGCAACACAGTGAAACTCCGTCTCTACTAAAATACAAAAAAAATTAGCCCGGCATGGCGGTGTGTTCCTGTAACCCCAGCTACCCAGGAGGCTGAGGCAGGAGAATTGCTTGAACCCAGGAGCCGGAGGTTGCAGTGAGCCGAGATCACGTAACTACACTCCAGCCTGGGTGACAGAGGGAGACTCCGTCTCTAAAAGAAGAAAAAAAGAAAAAAAAAAAAGATTTTTCTGTTGTATGAGATGCTGTTTGATAGCATTTTACCCACAGTAGAACTTCTTTCAATATTGGCGTAAATCCTCTCAAACCCTGATGCTGCTTTATCAACTAAGCTAATAGAATATTCTAAATTCTTTGATGTAATTTCGACATTGTGCATAACATCTTTCCCAAGAGTAGTTTCCATCTTAAGAAGCTACTTCCTTTGCTCATCCACAAGAAGCAACTCCTCATTCATTCAAGTGTTATTTTGAGATTGCAGCAATCCAGTTCCATCTTCAGGCTCTACCTCTAATTCCAGTTCTCTTTCTATTTCCACTACATCTGCAGTTACTTCCTCCACTGAAGTCTCCAACCCCTTCAGGTCATCCATAAGGGTTGGAATCGACTTTCAAACTCATGTTAATGTTGATATTTTGAACTTCTCCTATAAATCCTGAATGTTTTTGATGGCATCTGGAATGGTGAATCCTTTCCAGAAGGTTTTTAATTTTATTTGCCCAGATCCACCAGAGGAATCACTGTCTATGGCAGCTATAGCCTTATGAAATGTATTTCTTAAATAAGACTTGAAAGTTGAAATAATTCCTTGACTGCAGAATAGATGTTGTGTTAGTAGGCATGGAAACAACATTAAACTTTTTGTATATCTCTATCAGAGCTCTTGCATGATCAGGTGCATTTTCACTGAGCAGTAATATTTTGAAAGGAATCTTTTCGTCTGAGCAGTAGGTCTCAACAGTGGGCTTAGGAGCTATTCAGTAAAACATTCTGTAAAGAGATGTGATGTCACTCAGGCTTTGTTGTTCCATTTATAGAGCTCAGGCTGAATTGATTTAATGTAATTCTTTTTTTTTATTATTATACTTTAGGTTTTAGGGTACATGTGCACAATGTGCAGGTTTGTTACATATGTATCCATGTGCCATGTTGTTTTGCTGCACCCATTAACTCGTCATTTAGCATTAGGTATATCTCCTAATGCTGTCCCTCCCCCCTCCCCCCACCCCACAACAGTCCCCGGAGTGTGATGTTCCCCTTCCTGTGTCCATGAGTTCTCATTGTTCAGTTCCCACCTTTGAGTGAGAACATGCGGTGTTTGGTTTTTTGTCCTTGCGACAGTTTACTGAGAATGATGGTTTCCAGCTTCATCCATGTCCCTACAAAGGACATGAACTTATCATTTTCTATGGCTGCATAGTATTCCATGGTGTATATGTGCCACATTTTCTTAATCCAGTCTATCGTTGTTGGACATTTGGGTTGGTTCCAACCCTTTGCTGTTGTGAATAGTGCCGCAATAAACATACGTGTGCATGTGTCTTTATAGCAGCATGATTTATAGTCCTTTGGGTATATACCCAGTAATGGGATGGCTGGGTCAAATGGTATTTCTAGTTCTAGATCCCTGAAGAATCACCACACTAACTTCCACAATGGTTGAACTAGTTTACAGTCCCACCAACAGTGTAAAAGTGTTCCTATTTCTCCACATCCTCTCCAGCACCTGTTGTTTCCTGACTTTTTAATGATGGCCATTCTAACTGGTGTGAGATGGTATCTCATTGTGGTTTTGATTTGCATTTCTCTGATGGCCAGTGATGATGAGCATTTTTTCATATTTTTTTGGCTGCATAAATGTCTTCTTTTGAGAAGTGTCTGTTAACGTAATTCTTAAGGGCCCTCAGTTTTTCAGCATGGTCGATGAGCATTGGCTTCACCTTAAAGTCACCAGCTGCATTAGCCCCAAACAAGAGAGTCAGACTGTCCTTTGAAGCTTTGAAGCCAGGTATTGACTTCTCTCTAGCTATAAAAGTTCTAGATGGCATCTTCTTCCAATAGAAGGCTTTTAAAATGTACATTGAAAATCTGTTGTTTAGTGAACCACCTTCATCAATCATAGTAGCTAGATCTTCTGGCTAACTTGCTGCAGCTTCTGCATTAGCCCTTAACTGCTTCACCTTCCACTTTTATGTTATAGAGATGGCATCTTTCCTTAAACCTCATAGGCCAACCTATGCTAGCTTTCAACTTTTCTTCTGCAGCTTTCTCACTTCTCTCAGTCTTCACAGAATTAAAGAGAGTCGGGACCTTGCTCTGGATTAGGCTTTGGCTTAAGGGAATGTTGTGGCTGGTTTGATCTTCTATCTAGATCACTAAAACTTTCTCCCTATCAGCAATCAGGCTATTTTGCTTCGTTATCATGTATCTGTTCACTGGAGTAGCACTTTTCATTTTCTTCAAGAATTTTTTCTTTGCATTTACATCTTGGATAACTGGAGCAAGAAGCCTGGCTTTCAGCCTATGTTGGCTTTCAACATGCCTTCCTCACTAAGCTTAACTGATTTCAGGTTTTGGTTTAAAGTGAGAATGTGCAACTCGTCTTTCCACTGGAAGGCTTACAGGCCATTGTAGGGTTATTAAATTGGCCTAACTTTAATATTGTGTCTCAGAGAATGGGGAGGCCTGAGGAGAGGAAGAAAGTCAGGGAACGATCGGTGGAGCAGTCAGAACACACACAGCATTTATTAAATTCATTTTACAATAGCAACATCAAAGGTCACTGAAGAAAATCATCATAACAGATATAATACTATTCAAAAAGTTTGAAATATTCCAAGAATTACCAAAATGGGACACAGAGACATGAAGTGAGTAGCACCAATAGCCTTAATGCAGAATTGGCACAAACTTTCAATTTGTAAAAAACACAATGTCTGTGACGCACAGTGACGCAAAGTGCAATAAAATGAGATATCATATATATATTTGTTTAAAAATGGTTTGTTTTTGTTTTTGCTATATAATAACAATGTAAACTGTATCAGTAGAAGAGGAGTTGGGGACTTTCTGTGAAGGGCCAGATATATATTACAGGCTTTGTGTCCCCATCCTAACTACTCATTTCTACCTTTGAGCACAAAAGCAGCCACACCCAGTGAGTCAATGAACAGGCGTGGCACGAGCTCAACTAAACTTAATTAACAAAAAATAGGCAGCAGGCCGGATTGGTCCTTTATCGTTATCCATATATATAACTCAAATTCATTTTTTACAAATTGTGTACATATATATATGTATATACATATATATATATATAAAAGCAACCCCTATCGAGGGATTCTTAAGGTGTTTCTAATTTTTACTCTTATAAACAATGCTACAGTAAATATCCTTTTAACTTGTTGATTATTTCTTTATAATAAATTTCTAGAGTTTGTGGTTTTAAGTCAGAGTGTGCGTACTTAAATATTTGAGTCATTACATAGTTGCTCACCAGAAGAGGTGGGCCAATTTATACTAATGTGTACATGGTATAAGAGTGCTTGTTTCCCCATATCCTCTCCAATATTTGATACTATTTACCTTTTAATTCTTTCTCAACCTACCTGGGGAAGCATTGATCACTCATAGTTGTTTTTTTTTTATTCATTGATTTTTAACAATCTGGAGCATCTTTCCATTTGTTTATTGGTTGTTTATTTGTGAGTTCTCTGTATATGTAATTCACCCATTGTTATACTGAGTTGTTATTGTTTTTCTTATTGATTAATAAGGATAGTTCGTATAATAAGGAGATTAACATTTTGAGCCTTATGTGTGCTACAAAAAGAATTCACCAGTTTGCTGTCTGCTTGTTTTTGACTTTTGTATGTTTTGACATGGAGAAGCTTTTGTTTTTTATAAATAGTTTATTGTAAATCTTTCCTGTTATTGCTTCTGAATTTGGAGTTATGCTCAAAAAGACATTTACCACCCTGAGACATAAAAAATGTTCTCTTATATTTACTTGTGGTTCTTATAGCATTTACTTTTTACATTTTGAATCTATATTTTAGAAAAGTTTTTAGAATTTTGCATTTATTAGTACAAACTTACATGCCCCATTTTTCTCTAGTTTTAATCTCCCATAATGTGGGGTTTAACTTATGCATTTGTTTTTTCTCCTTTTTTCTTTACCAGTATCTTCAATGATTGTACCAGACAGAAACTGCTTGCCCTAAAACATGGACTGATGGGTTACCAGATGGTTTTCTTATGGGTGCAGTAGACAGAACCACGGTTGCAGGTGGACTTTTCTTCAAAGTGCTAGGTAGAAGGGGGGCAGTGGTGCTCTAGTGGATAGGAATAAATTCTCATCTCTTTGGCTCAACCTATTGATAGGACCCCTCTATAATTATCTGTGGTGGAAGAAATACACATATTTAGCACGTGGCTATAGGCATTGTTTGAGCTACCTCATTGAGAAATTTGGAGACAGGTAGATTCAATGTAGACTTAGGTTATCACATTGACTCCAAAAACCAAAATAAAATAATTTACAAATGCTAACATCAGAAATATTTTTGGTTATAAGAAATTTAAACACACAAGGTTATCCCATTCTGCAACAGTTTCATTTATTATGTCGTCTATTGTAGTATGTGTTTATATTTGTTGTGTTTTTAATCAAGTATCTATAAAAATATGAATTATTGTAAATCAAAAATCTAAATCATTAAAGCATTAAATAGCAACTAGCTAAAGAAAATGCCATATATAAGATATAGATCGATAAGATAGAGAGATTCATTCTAAATGAATTTTGTCCCCTTTTGTCTTCCCTTTTCCATAGAGAAATCAATGGGGAAAAAAACAAAGAAATTAAAAAAAAAAAGAATGGAAATTGAATGTGCTTTCAAATTCCTGGTGTTGGACCATATTTTTTAAAACAAGATTCCCTATAATCTTGTTAGATATTAAACCACCAAATAAGGCCTACTTCAATGTTTATTTTCTGTTCCCAGATAATGAAGCCATTTTTTTCCAAAAGAAAAAAGTAATGAAAGTAAGAGACACTCCCCTTTGCATGATTCTGCAGAAGCTGAATTTGTTACTAACTGCAACCTCCAGGTACTTTGCAGCTAACTAAGCCAAGAATGTGTGCACAGTCAGTTCAGTGGCTTGACCCTGAAAAACAAGGGTCTCCAGTTAGACCCTAATGAGAAGAAAATTCGTAGAAAAAAAAGAAAGAAGACCATAAAGAGACATGACTGCACTTTCAGTCAATTAGGAGAAAAACCTGAGGTTTTGTGTCAGGATGACAATGGGTACCCTTGGTATAAAATATGATTATATCTGTTATTTCAGACCAGCTAGCAATTCTCATCCCTGACTGGTACCTAAATGCAAATTAAAGCTGCCTTCCTTGGAAAATATTAATACTGGCAGTTGTTCTCTAAATTCTTTCTCTTTCAGCCTCAAAATTCAATTCAAACACCATTTATATTTTCTTTCTAAAGCCAATCTCTCTGCTTTCACTCATGCTATCAACTATAGCTTCTTGTCAGTTTGGGGACTGCATTAAAGCTATTCTTGCTATTCTTTGATTATACTCAAAGGGAAGTCAAACTATACCGAATAATAAATAGAAAGTGTAAAAGAGTTTATGTAAAAATTGGCTCTTCTAAGGAAATAAACTGGGTCTCCTTAAATCATATTTGACAAGCTTAAGAAATTAGTTTTTTTCTGAAAAATTATATTGGTCATTATCCTGATGTTTAGTGAAAGATAGACATGTACTGTGTCTGATTAAACACAAACTCTTGGGCTCTCAGCTGGGCTTGTAGCATAAAAGAGAATTGAACAATAGCTTATGAATTCATTAGAAACAACAGCAATGTTTCAAACATCTCATCTATTGTATTGATGAGTCACATCAGTAGAAGGAAAACTTTCACCACTTTGTATACAAAACCTAGGAAGGCATCATACAGCAGCAATTCATAACATGTACACACTCATCATCTGGTTTGTAAACCATTAGGTTTGGCCCTGAATACACTGTTGGAGAGATGCTTTCAGCCTCTTAGGTTTTAAACAATAGTTTTCACTTGCCAAAATTCTCACTTCATTATTATGAGCATAAAATGAAGTGGTAGCAGCTGGTTCAGGTAAGCTAGCAATTCTCATCTACACTTAACAGCAAATCCTAAATTACAAACCATTTTCTTAGAAAAGTAGAATACTTACATTGGTGCTTTGAAGTCCTTTTCTGGTTTCAATTTCAAAATATTGCTCAAACGACATTCTTAAATTTCCAAACTATCCAACCACAGAAATATCCAAACTCAAGCAATGTACAAATTATTTATTTGGCTACCATCTTGTACAGAATCCAAAACTTAGAATGTTCAGAAACATCTATTTAATAATGATGGTTTGTCTGAAGTTAAGGGCAAAGCCAGGAAAACCAAGAGCCTAACACCTGAGGAAAGGGGCACACAGTACCAGGAATGGACTACAAATCCACCCTGGAATCTGGCATGCTGGGGAGTCCAGGGAAGACAAGAGTAAAGGGTATCCTCTCACATATTGCCTTTCCTTTAAGCCAGATCACTGTAGAAAATGTGGCTCAGGAAAACGAGAGAAGTATGCACTTCAATAAATTTTTTTTTTTTTAATTTGACTTTCTTTTCTTTATTATTACACTTTAAGTTCTAGGGTACATAAGCACAACGTGCAGGTTTTTTACATATGTATACATGTGCCATGTTGGTGTGCTGCACCTGTTAACTCATCATTTACATTAGGTATATCTCCTAATGCTACCCCTCCCTCTCCCCTCACCCCACGACAGGCCCCAGTGTGTGATGTTCCCTACCCTGTGTCCAAGTGTTCTCATTGTTCAATTCCCACCTATGAGTGAGAACATGTGGTGTTTGGTTTTCTGTCCTTGCGATAGTTTGCTCAGAATGATGGTTTCCAGCTTCATCCATGTCCCTACAAAGGACATGAACTCACTTTCCAGTACACCAATCAGATGTAGATTTGGTCGTTTCACATAGTCCCATATTTCTTGGAGTCTTTGTTTATTTCTTTTTACTCTTTTTTCTCTAAACTTCTCTTCTTGCTTCATTTCATTCATTCGATCTTCAATCACTGATACTCTTTCTTCCCCTTGATCAAATCAGCTACTGAAGCTCGTGCATGTGTCATGTAGTTCTCGTGCCATGGTTTTCAGCTCCATCAGGTCATTTAAGGTCTCCTCTACACTGTTTATTCTAGTTAGCCTTTCGTCTAATCTTTTTTCAAGGTTTTTAGCTTCTTTGCGATGGGTTTGAACATCCTCCTTTAGCTGGGAGAAGTTTGTTATTACCAATCGTCTGAAGCCTTCTCTCAACTCGTCAAAGTCATTCTCCGTCCAGCTTTGTTCCATTGCCGGTGAGCAGCTGCATTCCTTTGGAGGAGAAGAGGGGCTCGGATTTTTAGAATTTTCAGCTTTTCTGCTCTGGTTTCTCCCCATCTTTGTGGTTTTATCTACTTTTGGTCTTTGATGATGGTGACGTACAGATGGGGTTTTGGTGTGGATGTCCTTTCTGTTTGTTAGTTTTCCTTCTAACAGTCAGGACCCTCAGCTGCAGGTCTGTTGGAGTTTGCTGGAGGTCCACTCCAGACCCTGTTTGCCTGGGTATCACCAGCAGAGGCTGCAGAACAGCAAATATTGCAGAACAACAAGTGTAGCTGCCCGATTCTTCCTCTGGAAGCTTCATCTCAAGAGAGGCACCTGGCTGTATGAGGTGTCAGTCAGCCCCTACTGGGAGGTGTCTCCCAGTCAGGCTACTTGGGGGTCAGGGACCCACTTGAGGAGAAATCTGTCCATTCTCAGATCTCAAACTCCGTACTGGGAGAACCACTACTCTCTTCAAAGCTGTCAGACAGGGACATTTAAGTCTGCAGAAGTTTCTGCTGCCTTTTGTTTGGCTATGCCCTGCCCCCAGAGGTGGAGTCTATAGAGGCAGGCAGGCCTCCTTGAGCTGCAGTGAGAACCACCCAGTTCGAGCTTCCCGGCCACTTTGTTTACCTGCTCAAGCCTCAGCAATGGCAGACGCCCCTCCCCCAGCCTCGCTGCTGCCTTGCAGTTCAATCTCAGACTGTTGTGCTAGCAGTGAGTGAGGCTCCATGGGCATGGGACTCTCCGAGCCAGGCGCAGGATATAATCTCCTGGTGTGCCGTTTGCTAAGACAGTTGGAAAAGTGCAGCATTAGAGTGGGAGTGTCTTGATTCTCCAGGTACTGTCTGTCATGCCTTCCCTTTCCTAGGAAAGGGAATTCCCCTACCCCTTATGCTTCCCCAGTGAGGCGATACCCCACCCTGCTTCAGTTCATGCTCCATGGGCTGCACCCACTGTCTGACAAGCCCCAGTGAGATGAACCCAGTACCTCAGTTGGAAATCCAGAAATCACCCATCTTCTGTGTTGCTCAAGCTGGGAGCTGTAGACTGGAGCTGTTCCTATTTGGCCATCTTGGAACCTCTCCCTAAAAAATTTAACAGAATATTAGAATTGGCCTTAGAGATAACTGATCATGGTCCACTGAAACCAAAAAGTAAGACAAAATTATCTAAAAAGTATGCTAAAAAGATAGGTTCGAATTGAGGGATTCATAATTGGAATTTTTAATATGATGAATGTTGGGCCCTGATACTGGTAGGCTTCTCAGTTAGACAAGACTTATATTTTCTTCAATTTTAGTTTCTTTCCCGTCAGACTTTCTCTTTTTATGCTGTAGAACAAAATAGAAACAAGAATTATGCTTCATAGAGTGTGTAAGTAATTTCATCTACTAACATGTTGGTATTTACTGTGTTTCTGATAATGAAAACATTTGCTTTACCCCTGAGAAGAATTCATGGGGACATGAAATTATGTGGAAGTCAGCATATTCATGCCACCCTTTCCCCCAACCCTCTTACATCTTCATGAATGCTACATTTTCCTTATTCGATTAAAACATTTTGTCGATTTGTATGGTTGTTTTTTCTTTCTTCCTATAGATTTGGTGAAGGACTTCAGGGCATGGCAGTTGGTAAATTAATCACAAAAGCAATGGCAACCTTAAGTCTTCAATTTCTGAAAAATTACAACTAAAGTTGAAGTTCATTTTTACCATATCTCCCTATATCATGCTTTCAAATATAAGAAAAATGCTAATTGTTCTCACAGGTATATATGCTTTAGGTTTTCCCAGTGTTAGCAATGTACCTCTCCCAGTTTAATTAATTAACTCAAATTGTATACATTCTTATTTGAATCTCTAATTGTTCTTCATCATGCCTGTGCAGTTTCTTCAGGCCTAGTTATTTGCAGAATACAGAAAGAAAATAGTAGAATATAGTGCTCTATTGATCCTAATACGAGCATATCCAGGTCCCAATCCATTTAAGGAATTAGAGAGAAAAACATGTTATGCATGAAATATATTCAGATGCAAAAAATTTATTGCAACAGCATATGTTTTTATATCTCCATAGATTATTTGCTTATAGTCTTGGGTTAACTTGCTGAATATATTTCTGTAGTGAAGGCCATTTGTGATGTGCAGGGCAGTGACTCTATAGGTTCTGTCTCTGTGTTCATCTCTATTTATTAATGAGAAATGGTCACATAAACAGAACTATGAGCAAGTTGTTACAATCTAATATTCATAATAATTCTTTCTTCTTCCTTGTACAGACAGTTTGTCTTCTAGGCCATTGCATTCAGATTTTTCAGTAATGGGCCTTTCAATCAGATATTATATGTACTCATGTTATATGAATATTTAAAATTTATAAATATATAAGGTATAGCCTATTCTATAGTAAAACCTCTAGTTTGAAAGTCATTTAAAAGTAATTTTAAAGTTTTAATCAATTTATATAAGTATACCATTAAAAGCATATTACTAGTCATCGATCATTTTTCAGCAAATCAATGACAATAGTGCTACTTAATAGATTTTCATTTCAATACCTGTGGGATATTTTTTAGTCACCACATATCAATACTGATTCCAAATCTGCATCACTAGTGGTAGCTCTCACTCTTGAATTTGTGGTTTCATGAAAGAGAATGCACTTTCACAGAGCCAAATAAAATCAAATAAAAGTTATATTTTTGCTATGTAGCCAGAAATTAAAGGATGATTATGAGACATATATATATTCATTGCCAGCTTTCAGGGAAATTGTATTATTTTGGTAATTCTCTCTCAGCTAATAAGTTCCCTATCAAAGTTAGCAGCTGCTTTATATTTTAAGCTCATTAGGAAGTTTTTCTTTATGTACTTCAGTGGAGAAACTGAAATCATGATACATATTTATTAATCTATAAATCACTTTTAAAATATTACAAATATTACAATTCTGTTGACTTCATGGAAGTTCAGCTATAGGAATGATTTCTCTTTCCTGATAGGAGGGGAAAGAATTCCTACAGAGCTTGGGGCAAGATTCAGGGGTCATTGTGTCTGTTATCTGTATTAGAGATTCTTGTCCTTCAGAAAATGGACAAGATGTGACCTGGAATCGAGGTTCAAGTCAAAGCCAAACAGACTCATTTAGAACAGGTTGTAAATCCAGATGAATGAAAGAAGCCATGAGTAGAGAGACAGTCTGAAAAAGGGCAAAAGAGCAGGAGCAGCCAAGTGGTGAAATATGTGTGAATTCCAGGCACAGGGTGCTAATATTTGTGAAGGGCTTGTAGAATATTTCTACATACGTTTGTGTTTACCAGTCAAGTTCATTAAGAAGTCAAGATTCCACTTGCGTTTAGTTCAATATTCTTATGCAATTTGAGTTTCTTCTAAACATCCCATAAATTGGCAGAGCTTGATGGCACAAGCATAAAGAGATAGGCAGTCTAAGCTACTATTGTGGTCACATTGTCTAAGAAACCTTGACACTTATATGTTTTCCACAGTACAAGGTCACTGGGAACACTAACTCCCAATTTTGAACTGAATATTTTGTTAAGACTTTTCTTTCGTTTCATTTTACCTGCCTTAATCTGAGATAAGTCAACTCAGTACTTTCAAGTGTAGATTTAATTTCTCAATTTCTTTACTAGCAGAGTTAGATAAGACCTCTGGTTTTTGCATGTAAACTAAACTAGCCTAATATTTTTAGTTTGCTTAATTAGGTTTGGTTTTAGTTTTGTTATGTTATAAATTCTTGGGTCTCAGGTAGATTTTATTTGGCACTTGAACTAAATGTAGATCTTCTTTAGAGTCAGATGGAAGTGTAGTGCTTAAAAGGCCATTTAAAATGGTCTTAACTAGTTAAGGCTGCTAGAATATAAAGCCCCAAAAGAAAAGTTTTCAAGTAGTATCTGGCCCTAAAAAGTTTTCAGGTAGTTATCAAATTTCAATGGACCCTTGAACAATGTAGCGGTGAGGGACACTGGGAGCCCCCATACAGAGTTGAAAAGCTGTTTATAACTTTTGACTCCCCCAAAACTTAGCTACTACTACCCTGCTGATGATCAGAAGCCTTACCGATAACATAGTCGATTAACACATATTTTGTATGATGTATCGTATATACTGCACTCTTACAATAAAGTAATCCAGAGAACAGAAAATGTTATTAAGAAAATCATAAGAGAAAATATATTTACTATTCATTAAGTAGAAGTGGATCATCATAAAAGCCTTCGCTCTCATCGTCTTCACATTAAGTAGTCTGAGACAGAGAAGGAAGAGGAGGGCTTGGTCTTGCTGTCTCAACTGTGGCTGAAGCAGAAGAAAATCTGATGTAAGTGGACCCATGCAGTTCAAATTCCTTTAGTAACAGGATTAAGAAAAGGTTTCTGATCAGCTATGCATACTCTCCTAGACCAATCATAAATCAACAAAATGTATTGAATAGGGCTGTTCTGATGACCCAATTAACCTCCCTCAGCAGAGATCACTTATTCCTGATATGTGGTGATTTCTACTCAAATTTCCCTTGATTTTATAAATTTCCCATAAAAATCAACAATGAATCCAGTTTCAGCTTTCTACATCTGGCTAGCCAGTTTTCCCAGCACCAACTGTTAAATAGGGAATCATTTCCCCATTGCTTGTTTTTGTCAGGATGGTCAAAGATCAGATAGTTGTAGATATGCGGCATTATTTCTGAGGGCTCTGTTCTGTTCCATTGGTCTATATCTCTGTTTTGGTACCAGTACCATGCTGTTTTGGTTACTGTAGCCTTGTAGTATAGTTTGAAGCCAGCTAGCGTGATGCCTCCACCTTTGTTCTTTTTGCTTAGGATTGTCCTGGCAATATGGGCTCTTTTTTGGTTCCATATGAACTTTAAAGTAGTTTTTTCCAGTTCTGTGAAGAAAGTCATTGATAGCTTGATGGGGATGGCATTGAATCTATTACCTTGGGCAGTATGGCCATTTTCATGATATTGATTCTTCCTATCCATGATCATGGAATGTTCTTCTATTTATTTGTGTCCTCTTTTATTTTGTTGAGCAGTGGTTTGTAGTTTTCCTTGAAGAGGTCCTTCACGTCCCTTGTAAGTTGGATACCTAGGTATTTTATTCTCTTTTTAGCAATTGTGAATGGTAGTTCATTCATGATTTGGCTCTCTGTTTGTCTATTATTGGTGTATAGGAATGCTTGTGATTTTTGCACATTGATTTTGTATCCTGAGACTTTGCTGAAGTTGCTTATCAGTTTAAGGAGATTTTGGGCTGAGATGATGGGATTTTCTAAATACACAATCATTTCATCTGCAAACAGGGACAATTTGACTTCCTCTTTTCCTAATCGAATACCCTTCATTTCTTTCTCTTGCCTGAAAGCCCTTGCCAGAACTTCCAACACTATGTTGAATAGGAGTGGTGAGAGAGGGCATCCCTGTCTTGTGCCAGTTTTTAAAGGGAATGCTTCCATTTTTTGCCCATTCAGTATGATATTGGCTGTGGGTTTGTCATAAATAGGTCTTATTATTTTGAGATATGTTCCATCAATACCTAGTTTGTTGAGAGTTTTTAGCATGAAGGGCTGTTGAATTTTGTCAAAGGCCTTTTCTACATCTATTCAGATAATCATGTAGTTTTGTCATTGGTTCTGTTTATGTGATGCTTTACATTGAGATAATCATGTGGTTTTGTCATTGGTTGTGTTTATGTGATGCATTACATTTATTGATTTGTGTATGTTGAACCAGCCTGACATCCCAGGGATGAAGCCGACTTGATTGTGTTGGATAAGCTTTGAGATGTGCTGCTGGATTTGGTTTGCCAGTGTATTACTGAGGATTTTCGCATCAATATTCATAAGGGATATTGGTTTAAAATTCTCTTTTTTTGTTGGTTTTGGTATCAGGATGATGTTGGCCTCATAAAATGAGGTAGGGAGGATTCCCTCTTTTTCTATTGATTGCAATAGTTTCAGAAGGAATGGTACCAGCTCCTCTTTGTACCTCTGCTAGAATTTGGCTGTGAATCCATCTGGTCCTGGAATTTTTTTTCGTTGGTAGGCTATTAATTATTGCCTCAATTTCCGAGCCTGTTATTGACCTATTCAGGGATTCAACATCTTCCTGCTTTAGTCCTGGGAGGATGTATGTGTCCAGGAATTTATCCATTTCTTCTAGATTTTCTGGTTTATTTGCATAGAGGTGTTTATAGTATTCTCTGATGGTAGTTTGTATTTCTGTGGGATCGGTGGTGAGATCCCCTTTATCATGTTTTATTGCGTCTATTTGATTCTTCTCTCTTTTATCTTTATTAGTCTTGCTAGTGGTCTAGCAATTTTTTTTGATCTTTTCAAAAAACCAACTCCTGGATTCATTGATTTTTTTGAAGGGTTTCTCGTGTCTTTATCTCTTTCAGTTCTGCTTTGATCTTAGTTATTTCTTGCTTTCTGCTAGCTTTTGAATGTGTTTGCTCTTGCTTCTCTAATTCTTTTAATTGTGATGTTATGTCAGTTTTAGATCTTTCCTGCTTTCTCTTGTGGGCATTTAGTGATAGAAATTTCCCTCTACACACTGCTTTAAATGTGTCCCAGAGATTCTGGTATGTTGTGTCTTTTCTCATTGGTTTCAAAGAACATCTTTATTTCTGCCTTCATTTTGTTGTTTATGAAGTAGTCATTAAGGAGCAAGTTGTTCAGTTTCCATGTAGTTGTTATAGTTGTGTTGTTTTGAGTGAGTTTCTTAATCCTGAGTTCTAATTTGATTCCACTGTGGTCTGAGAGATAGTTTGTTATAATTTCTGTTCTTTTACATTTGCTGAGGAGCGCTTTACTTCCAATTATGTGGTCAATTTTAGAATAAGTTCGATGTGGTGCTGAGAAGAATGTATATTCTGTTGACTTGGGGTGGAGAGTTCTGTAGATGTCTATTAGGTCTGCTTGGTGCAGAGCTGAGTTAAAGTCCTGGATATCCTTGCTAACCTTTTGTGTCGTTGATCTGTCTAATATTGTCAGTGGGATTTTAAAGTCTCCCATTATTATTGTATGGGAGTCTAAGTCTCTTTGTAGGTCTCTAAGGACTTGCTTTATGAATCTGGGTGCTCCTGTATTGGCTGCATATATATTTAGGATAGTTAGCTCTTCTTGTTGAATTGATCCCTTTACCATTATGTAATGGCCATCTTTGTCTCTTTTGATCTTTGTTGGTTTAAAGTCTGTATCAGAGACTAGGATTGCAACCCCTGCCTTTCTTTTGCGTTCCATTTGCTTGGTAGATCTTCCTCCATCCCTTTATTTTGATCCTGTGTGCGTCTTTGCATGTGACATGGGTCTCCTGAATACAGCACAGTGATGGGTCTTGATTCTTTATCCAATTTGCCAGTCTGTGTCTTTTAATTGGGGCATTTAGTGCATTTACACTTAAGCTTAATATTGTTATGTGTGAATTTGATCCTGTCATTATGATGTTTGCTGGTTATTTTGCCCATCAATTCATGCAGTTTCTTCATAGCATCCTTGGTCTTTACAATTTGGCATGTTTTTGCAGTGGCCAGTACCAGTCGTTTCTTTCCAAGTTTAGTCCTTCCTTCAGGAGCTCTTGTAAGGCAGGCCTAGTGTTGACAAAATCTCTCAGCATTTGCTTGTCTGTAAAGGATTTTATTTATCCTTCACTTCTGAAGCTTAGTTTGGCTGGATATGAAATTCTGGATTGAAAACTCTTTCCTTTAAGGATGTTGAATATTGGCCCCCACTCTCTTCTGGTTTGTAAGATTTCTGCTGAGCGATCCACTGTTAGTCTGAGGGGCTTCCCTTTGTGGGTAACCCAACCTTTCTCTCTGGCTACCCTTAACATTTTTTCCTTCATTTCAACCTTGGTGAATCTGACAATTATGTGCCTTAGGTTTGCTCTTCCCAAGAATTATCTTTGTGGTGTTCTCTGTATTTTCTGAATTAGAATGTTGGCCTGTCTCGCTAGGTTGGGGAAGTTCTCCTGGATAATATCCTGAAGGGTGTTTTCCAACTTGGTTCCATTCTCCCCATCACTTTCAGGTACACCAATCAAACGTAGATTTGGTCTTTTCACATAGTCCCATATTTCTTGGAGGCTTTGTTTATTTCTTTTTACTCCATTTTCTCTAATCCTGTATTCTGACTTTATTTCATTAATTTGATCTTCAGTCACTGGTACCCTTTCTTCCACTTCATCGAATTGGCTAGTGAAGCTTGTGCATGTGTCACAAAGTTCTCCTGCCATGGTTTTCAGCTCCGTCAGGTCATTTAAGGATTTCTCTACACTGTTTATTCTAGTTAGCCATTCGTCTAATATTTTTTCAAGGTTTTTAACTTCCTTGTGATGGGTTCGAACATGCTCCGTTAGCTTGGAGAAGTTTGTTATTACCGACCTTCGGAAGTCTACTTCTCTCAGCTACTCAAAGTCATTCTCCATCCAGCTTTGAACCATTGCTGGTGAGCGCAATCCTTTGGAGGAGAAGAGGCACTCTAATTTTTAGACTTCTCAGCTTTTCTGCTCTGGTTTCTCCCCATCTTTGTGGTTTTATCTACCTTTGGTCTTTGATGTTGGTGTCCTACAGATGGGCTTTTGGTGTAGATGTCCTTTTTGTTGATGTTGATGCTATTTCTTTCTGTTCGTTAGTTTTCCTTCTAACAGGTCTGTCAGCTGCAGGTCTGTTGGAGTTTGCTGGAGGTCCCCACCAGACCCTCTTTGCCTGGTATCACCAGTGTAGGCTCAGTTGGAAATGCAGAAATCACCCATCTCCTGCGTCAATCACACTGGGAGCTGCAGACTGGAACTGTTCTTATTCAGCCATCTTGTAACATAACTGGAACTGTAATCTTTCAAATTCCTATTTTTCAAGGGTAAACTGTATATGACCTTTGAGGATAATAACATTGTAGATGAATATAGATAGGATCAATTTTTAAAATTTTTATGGATACACAGTAAGAGTGTGTGTGTGTGTGTGTGTGTATATATAGTTACATAAGATACTTTGATACAGGTGTGCAATAAGAAATGACCATATCATGGAAAATGGGATATCCATCCCCTCAAGCATATATCAGTTTGTAACATACAATCCAATTATACTCTCTTATTTTTAAATGTACAATTAAATTATTATTGACTAATTCTGTTATGCTATCAAATACTAGGTCTTATTCCTTCTTTCTGATTGTATATTTTTTGTACCCATTAGCCATCCCCAATTCTTTCTCACCCCAGCACTACCCTTCCCAGACTCTAGTAACCATATCTCTACTCTCTGTCTTCATGGATTCAATTGTTTTGATTTTTAGGACCCACAAATCAGGAAAAACATGCCAAGTTTGTCTTTCTGTGCCTGACTAATTTCATTAGCATAATGATCTCCATTTCCATCTATCTTGATGCAAATGACAGAATCTTATCCCTTTTTATAGCTGCATTGTACTCCATTGTGTGTATGTACTACATTTTCTTTATCCATTCATTTGTCGACGGACACTTAGGTTGCTTTCAAATCTTGGCCATTGTGAACAGTGCTGCAGCAAACATGGGAGTGCAGATGTCTCTTTGATACACTGATTTCCTTTGTTTTGGTATATACCCAGCAGTGGGATTGCTGGATCATATGGTAGCTTTATTTTTAGTTTTTTGAGGAACCTCCGAACTATTCTCCATAGTGGTTGTACTAATTTGCATTCCCACTATCCTTCTACTCTCTATCTATATAGGTTCAGTTGTTTTGATTTCAATCCTCATACAAAAGTGTGTGAGAATTCCCTTTTCTCCACATCCTTGCCAGCATTTGTTATTGCTTGTGTTGGATAAAAGCCATTTTAGCTGGCATGAGATGATATCTCATTGTACATTTGACTTGCCTTTCTCTAGTGATCAAAGATGTTGAACACCTTTTCATATGCTTGTTTGCCATCTGTATGCCTTCCTTGAGAAATAACTATTCAAATCTTTTGCCCATTTTTTATTGGATTGTTATATTTTTTTTCTACAGACACGTTTGAGATCCTTATATATTCTGGTTATTAATCCCTTGTCAGATGGGTTATTTGCATATATTTTCTCCTATGTTGTGAATTGTTTCCTCCTTTTGTTGATTGTTTCCTGCATTGTGCAGAAACTTTTTAACTTGGTGTAATCCATTTGTCCATTTTTGCTTTGGGTGCATGTGCTTGTGGCATATTACTCAGTATATTAGTAGTCTGTTCTCATGCAGACTACTACATACTTGGGTATGTCTCAGTAAAGGCATACCCAAGATTGGGTATTTATAAAGGAAAGAAGTTTAATTGACTCACAGTTCTACATGATTGGGAGGCCTGACAATCATGGCAGAAGGCAAAATGAGGAGCAAAGTCACATCTTATATGGCAGCCAGTAAGAGAGAGTGTGCAGGGGAGCTCCCCTTTATAAAACCATCACTATCACGAAAACAGCATGGGAAAGACCCACCCCCATGATTCAATTACCTCCTACTGGGGTCCCTCCCATGACACATGGCAATTATGGGGGTTACAATTCAAGATGAGATTTGGGTGGGGACACAGCCAAACCATATCATTCTACCCCAGAGCCCTCCCAAATCTCATATCTTAACATTTCAAAACCAATCATGCCTTCCCCAAGGTCCCTCAAAGTCTTAACTCATTTTAGAATTAACTCAAAAGTCCACAGTCCAAAGTCTTATCTGAGACAAGACAATTCCCTTTCACCTATGAGCCCATAAAATCAAAAGCAAGTTAGCTACTTCCTAGATACAATGGGAATATAGGCATTGGGTAAATACAGCCATTTCAAATGGGAGAAATTGGTCAAAACAAGGGGGCTACAGGCCCCATGCAAGTCCAAAATCCAATAGGGCAGTCATTAAACCTTAAAGTTACAAAATGATCTCCTTTGACTCCATGTCTCACATCCAGGTCACGCTGATGCAAAAGGTGGCCTCCCGTGGTCTTGCACAGCTCTGCCCCTGTGGCTTTGCAGGGTACAGCCTCCCTTTCCCAACTGCTTTCACTGGCTGTTGTTGAGTGTCTGCAGCTTTTCTAGGAGCACAGTGCAAGTTGTCAGTCCATCTACCCTTCTGGTGTCTGGGCCCTTTTCTCACAGCTCCCCTAGTCAATGCCCCAGTGGGGACTCTGTGTGGGGGCTTCAACCCCACATTTCCCTTCTGTACTGCCTAAGCAGAGTTTCTCCATGAGAGTTCCACCCCTGCAGCAAACTTCTGCCTGGACATACAGTCATTTCCATACATCCTCTGAAATCTAGGTGGAGGTTCCCAAACCTCAATTCTTAACTTCTGTGTACCAGCAGAATCAACACCATGTGGAAGCTGCCAAGGCTTGGGGCTTACACCCTCTGAAGCCATGGCCCAAGCTGTACCTTGGCCCCTTTTAGCCATGGATGGAGTGTCTGTGGTACAGGGAGCCAAGTCCCAAGGCTGCACACAGCAGAGGGGTCCTGGATCTGATGCAGGAAACCATTTTCTCCTCCTAGGCCTCTGGGGTGTATGGGAGGGACTGCCACAAAAGTCTCTGACATGCCTTGGAGACATTTTCCCCATTGTCAGTGATTAACACTTGGTTCCTCATTACTCAAATCTCTGCAGCAGGCCTGAATTTCTCCTCAGAAAATGGATTTTTCTTTACTGCATCATCAGCCTACAAATTTTTTGAAATTTTATGGTCTGCTTCCCTTTTAAACATAAGTTCTAATTCCAGGCCATATCATTGTGAATATATAGAAGTGAATGCTTTTAAGAGCACCAAAATCACCTATTGAATGCTTTGCTGCTTAGAAATTTCTTCCATTCTAACTGGTGTGATAGAATTGCCATCATTAAAAAGTCAGGAAACAACAGGTGCTGGAGAGGATGTGGAGAAATAGGAACACTTTTACACTGTTGGTGGGACTGTAAACTAGTTCAACCATTGTGGAAGTCAGTGTGGTGATTCCTCAGGGATCTAGAACTAGAAATACCATTTGACCCAGCAATCCCATTACTGGGTATATACCCAAAGGACTATAAATCGTGCTGCTATAAAGACACATGCACACGTATGTTTGTTGCGGCACTATTCACAATAGCAAAGACTTGGAACCAACCCAAATGTCCAACAATGATAGACTGCATTAAGAAAATGTGGCACATATACACCATGGAATACTATGCAGCCATAAAAAATGATGAGTTCATGTCCTTTGTAGGGACATGGATGAAGCTGGAAACCATCATTCTCAGTAAACTATCGCAAGGACAAAAAACCAAACACCGCATGTTCTCACTCATAGGTGGGAACTGAACAATGAGAACTCATGGACACAGGAAGGGGAACATTACTCCAGGGACTGTTGTGGGGTGGGGGGAGGGGGGAGGGACAGCATTAGGAGATATACCTAATGCTAAATGACTAGTTAATGGGTGCAGCAAAACAACATGGTACATGGATACATATGTAACAAACCTGCACATTGTGCACATGTACCCTAAAACCTAAAATATAATAATAAGAAAAAACAAAAACAACAAAAAAAGAAATTTCTTCCACCAGATACCCTAAATCATCTCTCTCAAGGTCAAGATTCCACAGATCTCTAGGGCATGAACAAGATGGTTCCAGTCTCTTTGTTAAAGCATAACAAGAGTCACCATTGCTCCAGTTCCCAACAAGTGCCTCATCTCCATCTGTGACCACATTAGCGTGGCCTTCATTGTCCATATCACTATCACCACATTTGTCAAAGCACTTGACAAGTCTCTAACAAGCTCCAAACTTCCTCACATTTTCCTGTCTTCTTCTGAGCTCTCCAAACTGTTCCAACCTCTGCCTGTTACCCAGTTTCAAAGTCACTTCCACATTTTCAGGTATCTTTACAGCACCACCTCACTCTACTGATACCATTTTACTATATTGGTCTGTTTTCACACTGCTAAAAAAGACATACTCAAGACTGGGTGATTTATAAAGGAAAGAGGTTTTGCTGACTCAGAGTTCCACATGGCTGGGGAAGCCTTACAATCCTGGTGGAAGACAAATGAGGAGCAAAGTCAGATATCACATGATGGTAGGCAAGGGAGAGTGTGCAGGGGAACTCTTTTTTATAAAATGACCAGATCTTGTGAAACATATTCACTATCATGAGAACTGCATGGGAAAGACTCACATCCATGATTCAATTACCTCCAACTGGGTCCCTTCCATGACACATGGGAATTATGGGAGCTACAACTCAAGATGAGATTTGGGTGGGTACACAGCCAAACCATATCACTCAGAAAATAGGTGTCAAGTATGTTGATATGGGTTGGCTGTGTCCCTACCCAAGTCTCATTTTGAATAGTAGCTCCAATAATTCCCATATGTTGTGGGTGGAACCCAGTGGGAAATAATTGAATCATGGGGGTAGTTTCCCCCATACTGTTGTCATGGTAGTGAATAAGCCTCACAAGATCTACTGATCTCTCATTTTCTCTTTTGTCTGCTGCCAGGTAAGACATGCCTTTTGCCTTCCATCATGATTTTGAGGGCCCCCCAGCAATGTGGAACTGTGAGTCCATTAAACCTCTTTTTCTTTAGGTATTACCCAGTCTCAGGTTTGTCTTTATAAGCAGCATGAAAATGGACTAATACATATGTTCTTGGAAGCTTTGTGAAAAATGAGTTGACTGTAGGTGTATGAATTTGTTTTTAGGTTCTCTGTTTTATTCCATGTCTATGTATCTGTTTTTATGCCAGTACCATGCGGTTTTGGTTACTGTAGCTCTGCAATATAACTTGAAATCAGATAATGTAATTCCTCTAGTTTTGCTCTTTTTGCCTAGAATAGCTTTGACTATTCTGTTTTTGTGTGTGTGTGTGTGGTTCCATATAAATTTTAGGATTGTTTTTTCTACTTTTATGGAGAATGTCATTGGTATTTTGATAGGAATTGCATTGAATCAGTAGGATTGCTTTGGGTGGTGGGACATTTTAACAATATTGATTCTCCCTATCCACAAACTCGGAATATCTTTCCATTTTTTGTGTGTCCTCTTCAATTTCTTTTGTCAGTGTTTGTAGTTCTCATTGTAGAAATCTTTTATATATTTGGCTAATTCCTAAATATTTTATTTTATTTGTGGCTTTATTGTAAATGGAATTACCTTTTACATTTCTTTTTCAGATTGTTCACTGTTAACATACAGAAATGCTACTGATTCTTGCATGTTAATCTTGTATCCTGCAACTTTATTAAATTTATTAGTTCTAAAAGTTGTTTGGTGGAGTCTTATATCATCTGTAAACAAGGATAATTTTACTTCTTCCTTTTCAACTGGGATAGTCTTTACTTCTTTCTCTTGTCCAGTTGCTCTAGCTAGGACTTCCAGTACTATATTGAATAACAGTGGTGAAAGTGGGCATCCTTGTCATGCTCCTGATATCAGAGGAAAGCCTTTTAATTTTTCCTCTTCAGTATGATACTAGCTGTGGGTCTGTCATATATGGCTTTCATTGTCTTGAAGTATGTTCCTTCTATACCAGTTTTCTGAAGATTTTTATCATGAGGGGATTTTAAATTTTATCAAATGTTTTTTCAGCATCAATTGAAATGATCATATGGTTTTTGTCCTTTATTCTGCTGATATGATGCATCACATTGATTGATTTGTGTATGTTGAACTATCTTTGCATCCTGGAGATAAATTCTACGTGGTCATAATAAATGATCTTTTTAATGCCTTGCTGAATTCTATTTGCTCATACTTTGTTGATGATTTTTGCATCAATATCAAATCAGAGATATTTGCCTGTAATTTTTTTAATGTATCTTTGATTTTGATATCAGGGTAATACTGGCCTCATAGAATGAGCTTGGAAGTATTGCCTCCTCCTCTATTTTTTTTAATAGTTTGAGTAGGATTGGTATTAGTTCTTTAAGTGTTTATTAGAATTCAGCAATAAAGACATCAGGTCTTGGGCTTTTCTTTACTGGGAGACTTTTTATTATGGTTTCAATCTCATTACTCGTTATTGGTGTGTTCAGATTTTGGAATGCTTCATGGTCAATCTTGGTAGGTCTGTTCAGATTTTGGATTGCTTCACGGTCAATCTTGCTAGGTTGCATGTGTCTGGGAATTTGTTCATTTTCTCTAGATTTTCCAATTTGTTAGCATATAGTGGTCATAGTAGCTCCTAATGATCCTTTGAATTTCTGTAGTATCAGTTGTAATGGCTCCTTTTTCATCTCTGATTTTATTTATTTGAGGCTTCTCTCTCTTTTTCTTAGTCTGGTTAAAGATTTGTCAATTTTCTTTATCTCTACAAAATGCCAACTTTTCATTTTCTTGACTCTTGCATTGTTTTCTTCATTTCAAATTCATGTATTTCTGTTCTGATCTTTATCATTTTTCTTCTAGTAATTTTGCATTTGGTTTGTTCTTTCTTTTCTAGTTCCTTAAGATGTATCATTAGTTTATTTATTAGAAGTTTGTCTCCTTTTTGGATGTAGGCACTTATAGCTATAAATTTCCCTTTTAGTATTGCTGATATGGTTGGAGTCTGTTGCCCTGCCCAAATCTCATGGCAAATTGTAAAGCTTTTTGTTTTTCATTTTATAATTATTATACTTTAAGTTTTAGGGTACATGTGCACAATGTGCAGGTTTGTTACATATGTATACATGTGCCATGTTGGTGTGCTGCACCCATTAACTCATCATTTAGCATTAGGTATGTCTCCTAATGCTATCTCTCACCCCTCCCCCCACCCCACAACAGTCCCCAGAGTGTGATGTTCCCCTTCCTGTGTCCATGTGTTCTCATTGTTCAATTCCCACCTATGAGTGAAAACATGCGGTGTTTGGTTTTTTGTCCTTGCAATAGTTTACTGAGAATGATGATTTCCAGTTTCATCCATGTCCCTACAAAGGACATGAACTCATCATTTTTTATGGCTGCATAGTATTCCATGGTGTATATGTGCCATATTTTCTTAATCCAGTCTATCGTTGTTGGACATTTGGGTTGGTTCTAAGTCTTTGCTATTGTGAATAGTGCCCAATAAACATATGTGTGCATGTGTCTTTATAGCAGCATGATTTATAGTCCTTTGGGTATATACCCAGTAATGGGATGGCTGGGTCAAATGATATTTCTAGTTCTAGATCCCTGAGGAATCGCCACACTGACTTCCACAATGGTTGAACTAGTTTACAGTCCCACCAACAGTGTAAAAGTGTTCCTATTTCTCCACATCCTCTCCAGCAGCTATTGTTTCCTGACTTTTTAATGATTGCCATTCTAACTGGTGTGAGATGGTATCTCACTGTGGTTTTGATTTGCATTTCTCTGATGGCCAGTGATGATGAGCATTTTTTCATGTGTTTTTTGGCAGCATAAATGTCTTCTTTTGAGAAGTGTCTGTTCATGTCCTTTGCCCACTTTTTGATGGGGTTGTTTTTTTCTTGTAAATTTGTTTGAGTTCATTGTAGATTCTGGATATTAGCCCTTTGTCGGATGAGTAGGTTGCAAAAATTTTCTCCCATGTTTTAGGTTGTCTCTTCGCTCTGATGGTAGTTTCTTTTGCTGTGCAGAATCTCTTGCTTTTGGTGTTTTAGACATGAAGTCCTTGCCCATGCCTATGTCCTGAATGGTAATGCCTAGGTTTTCTTCTAGGGTTTTCATGGTTTTAGGTCTAACATGTAAGTCTTTAATCCATCTTGAATTAATTTTTGTATAGGGTGTAAGGAAGGGATCCAGTTTCAGCTTTCTACATATGGCTAGCCAGTTTTCCCAGCACCATTTATTAAATAGGGAATCCTTTCCCCATTTCTTGTTTTTGTCAGGTTTGTCAAAGATCAGATATTGTAGATATGCGGCATTATTTCTGAGGGCTCTGTTCTGTTCCATTGATCTATATCTCTGTTTTGGTACCAGTACCATGCTGTTTTGGTTACTGTAGCCTTGTAGTATAGTTTGAAGTCAGGTAGCGTGATGCCTCCAACTTTGTTCTTTTGGCTTAGGATTGACTTGGCGATGCGTGCTCTTTTTTGGTTCCATATGAACTTTAAAGTAGTTTTTTCCAATTCTGTGAAGAAAGTCGTTGGTAGCTTGATGGGGATGGCATTGAATCTATAAATTACCTTGCACAGTATGGCCATTTTCACGATATTGATTCTTCCTACCCATGAGCATGGAATGTTCTTCCATTTGTTTGTATCCTCTTTTATTTCATGGAGCAGTGGTTTGTAGTTCTCCTTGAAGAGGTCCTTCACGTCCCTTGTAAGTTGGATTCCTAGGTATTTTATTCTCTTTGAAGCAATTGTGAATGGGAGTTCACTCATGATTTGGCTCTCTGTTTGTCTGTGATTGGTGTACAAGAATGCTTGTGATTTTTGTACATTGATTTTGTATCCTGAGACTTTGCTGAAGTTGCTTGTCAGCTTAAGGAGATTTTGGGCTGAGACAATGGGGTTTTCTAGATATACAATCATGTCATCTGCAAACAAGGACAATGTGACTTCCTCTTTTCCTAATTGAATACCCTTTATTTCCTTCTCCTGCCTGATTGCCCTGGCCAGAACTTCCAACACTATGTTGAATAGGAGTGGTGAGAGAGGGCATCCCTGTCTTGTGCCCATTTTCAATGGGAATGCTTCCAGTTTTTGCCCATTCAGTATGATATTGGCTGTGGGTTTGTCATAAATAGCTCTTATTATTTTGAGATACATCCCCTCAATACCTAATTTATTGAGAGTTTTTAGCGTGAAGGTTGTTGAATTTTGTCAAAGGTCTTTTCTGCATCTATTGAGATCATCATGTGGTTTTTGTCTTTGGTTCTGTTTATATGCTGGATTACATTTATTGATTTGCGTATGTTGAACCAGCCTTGCATCCCAGGGATGAAGCCCACTTGATCATGGTGGATAAGCTTTTTGATGCGCTGCTGGATTCGGTTTGCCAGTATTTTATTGAGGATTTTTGCATTGATGTTCATCAAGGATATTGGTCTGAAATTCTGTTTTTTGGTTATGTCTCTGCCCGGCTTTGGTATCAGGATGATGCTGACCTCATAAAATGAGTTAGGGAGGATTCCCTCTTTTTCTATTGATAGGAATAATTTCAAGAGGAATGGTACCAGTTCCTCCTTATACCTCTGGTAGAATTCGGCTGTGAATCCATCTGGTCCTGGACTCTTTTTGGTTGGTAAGCTATTGATTATTTCCACAATTTCAGAGCCTGTTATTGGTCTATTCAGAGATTCTACTTCTTTCTGGTTTAGTCTTGGGAGGGTGTATGTGTCAAGGAATTTATCCATTTCTTCTAGATTTTCTAGTTTATTTGTGTAGAGGCATTTGTAGTATTCTCTGATGGTGGTTTTTATTTCTGTGGGATCAGTAGTGATATCCCCTTTATCATTTTTTATTGCATCTATTTGATTCTTCTGTGTTTTCTTCTTTATTAGTCTTGCTAGCGGTCTATCAATTTTGTTGATCTTTTCAAAAAACTAGCTCCTGGATTCATTAATTTTTTGAAGGGTTTTTTGTGTCTCTATTTCCTTCAGTTCTGCTCTGATTTTAGTTATTTCTTGCCTTCTGCTAGCTCAAATTGTAACCCCAAATGTTGGAGATGGGTCCTGGTGGGAGGTGATTGGATCATGAAGATGAATTTCCCCTTTGGTGTGTTTCTTGTGATAGTGAATGAGTTGTCATAAGATCTGCTTGTTTAAAAGTGTGTGGCGCCTCCCCTACCCTCTTCCTCCTGCTCTGGCCATGTAAGACTTGCCTGCTTCCCCTTCACCTTCTGCCATTATTTTAAGTTTCCTGAGACCTCCTCAGACATGCTTCCTGTATGGTCTCCAGAACTGTGAGCAAATTAAGCCTCTTTCTCTGTAAATTGCCCAGTTGCAGGTATTTCCTTATAGCAGTGCAAGAATGGAGTAATACAGAAAATTGGTACTGGGAGTGGGGCATTACTATAAAGATACCTGAAAATGTGGAAGTGACTTTGGACCCTGGGTAATGGGCAGAGAATGGAACAGTTTGGAGGGCTCATAAGTCAACAGGAAGATGAAGGAAAGTTTGGAACTTCTTAGAGACTTTTTGAATCATCATGATCAAAATGCTGATAGTGAAATGGACAGTGAAGTATAGGCTGAGGAGGTCTCACAGGGAAGTGAGGAACTTATTAGAAACTGGAGTGAAGGTCACTGTTGCTATTCTTTGGCAAAGAGACTAGTGATATTGTGCCCCTACTCCAGGGATCTGTGGAGCTTTGAACTTGAGAGAGTTTATTTAGGATATCTGGTAGAAGAAACTTCTAAGCAGCAAATTGCTCAAGATTTGGCCTGGCCACTTCTAAAATCCTATGTCATATGAGTGAGCAAAGAAATGACCTAAAACAGAAATTTATGTTCAGGAGGGAAGCAGATAATAAATGTTTGGAAAATTTGCAGCCCAGCCATGTAGTGTAAAGGAAAAGCCCATTTTCTGGGGAGGAATTCAAGTCAGTTGCAGAAATTTCCATAACTAAAAGGAAGGCAAGTACGAATAGCCAAGACAATGGGAAAAAGGCCCTGAAGGCATTTCAGAGACCTTTGTGGCAGCCCCTCTCATCACAGGTCCAGAGACCTAGGAGGGAAGAATGGTTTTGTGGGCCAGGCCCAGGGCCCTGTTGCCCTGTGCAGCCTTGGGACACTGCTCCCTGCATCCTGACTGCTCCTGCTACTGCCACAGCTTAAATAGGCAGAGGCACTCAGACTGCTGCTTCAGAAAGAGCAAGCCATAAGCTTTGGCAGCTTCTACATGATGTTAAGCCTACAGGGGTACAGAGTGCAATAGTTGAGGCTTAGGAGCCTCCACCTAGTTTTCAGAAGATGTATGGAAAACCCAGGATGTACAAGCAGAAGCTGGTGCAGAAGTGGAACCCTCATGGAGAGCCTCTACTAGGACAGTGTGGAGAGAAAATGTGGGGTTGGAGCCCCCATACGGAGTCCCCACTGGGGCACTGCCTAGTGGAGCTGTGAGAAGAGGTCTACTGTCCTCCAGACTCCAGAATGGGAGATCCACCAAGAGCTTGCTTGTACAGCCTGCAAAACTGTGAGCCAATTTGACCTCTTTTTTATAAATTCCCCAGTTTCAGGTATTTCTTTATAGCACCGCAAGCATGAACTAATAGAACTGCTTTCCCTGTATCCCATAGGTTTTGGTATCTTGTGTTTCCATTATCATTTGTCACAACAAACTTTTAGATTTTCCTCTTAGGTTCTTCATTTACCCACTGGTCAATCAAGAGCAATTGTTTAATTTTCATGTGTTTGTATTGTTTCCAAATGTCTTCTTGTTATTGATTTGTAGTTTTATTCCATTGTGGTCAGAGAAGATACTTGAAATTATTTCAAGTTTTTTTAATGTTTTAAGACTTGTTTGTGACATAAAATATGGTCTCTCCTTGAGAATTATCCATGTGCTGAGGTGAAGAATGTGTATTTTGGAGCCTGTGGACGAAATGTTCTGTAAATATCTATTAGGTCCATTTGCTCTATGCTGCAGATTAAGTCTGATGTTTCTTTATGATATTCTGTTTGAAAGATCTGTCCAATGCTGAAAGTGGGGTATTGAAGTCTCCAGCTATTATTGTATTAAGGTTTATCTCTCTCTTTAGCTCTAATGTTTGCTTTATATATCTGGGTGCCCCAGTGTTGGGAGCACTGGAGGTTATACATATTTTTGTATTTATAATTGTTATATTCTCTTGGTGAATTGACCCCTTTATCATTATATAATGAGCTTTTGGTCTCTTCTTATAGGTTTTGGCTTGAAATCTATTTTGTCTAATACAAGTATAGTTACTCCTGCTCTTTTTTGGTTTCCTTTGGCATGGAATACCTTTTTCCATCCCTTTATTTTCAGTCTATGTATATATTTATAGGTGAAGTGTGCTTCTTATAGCCACAGATCAATGGGTCTTGCTTTTTTATCCATTCAGCCATTCTATGTCTTTTGATGGGAGAGTTTAGTCCATTATTGATAAGTCAGGACTTAGTCCAACTATTTTTTTATTTGTTTTCTGGTTATTTTGTAGTCTTCTCTTTCTGTTTTCCTTTTAGTGGATGTGATTTTTCTCTGGTGATATGACTTAATGTCTTGCTTTTTATATTTTGTGTATCCATTGTATATTTTTCAATTTGAGATTATCATGAGTCTTGCAAATACTATCTTATAAGCCATTATTTGAAATTGATGACAACACTGATTTCACAAACAAAGCAAAAACAAAACTAATAAAAACTCCACTCTTTAACGTCATCCCACCTGCTTTTTAAATTTTGTTGTTTATCTATATGTCTTATTTTACTGTCTATGTCTGGAAAGTCATTGTAGATATTATTTTCGATTGGTGTACTATTTAGCCTTTTGATGTAAGATAAGAGTATTTTACACACTACAGTTACGGTGTTATTATATTCTGTGTTTTTCTGTATGCTATTACTAGTGAGTTTTTCACCTTTAGATGATTTCTTATTGCTTATTAATGCCCCTTCTTTCAGCTATTGATACAATTCCTTGGCTCTTCCTTGGGAAGGGTTTTATTTCTCCTTCATGCTTAAAAGATATTTTGCTGAATATACTGCTCAAGGGTGTTTTTTTTCCCCTTCAGCATGTTAAATATGTCATACCACTCTCTCCTGGCCTGTAAGATTTCCAATGAAAAGCCTGCTGCCAGACATATTGGAGCTCCCCTGTATGTGATTTGTTTCTTTTATCTTGCTTTTAGGATTGTTTCTTTACCTTTGGCCTTTGAGAGTTTGATTATTAAATGCCTTGAGGTAGTCTTCTTTTGGTTGAATCTGCTTGGTTAAATCTATAACCTTCTTGTACTTGATATTTCCTTAGGTTTGGGGAGTTCTCTAATACTTTCCTTTTGATAAACTTTCTAATCATATCTTTCTCTACCTACTCTTCAAGACCAATAACTCTTAGATTTGCCCTTTTGAGGATATTTTCTAGATCTTGTAGGCAAGCTTCATTCTTTTTATTTTCTTTTTCTTCTGTCTCCTCTGATGGTGTATTTTCAAATAGCCTGTGTTCAAGCTCACTAATTATTTCTCCTGCTTGATCAATTCTGCTATTAAGAGACTTCAATGCATTTCTCAATATATCAATTGCATTTTTCAAGTCAAGAACTTCTGCTTGATTATTTTTAATAATTTCAGTCTCATCATTAGATTTATCTGATATATTCTGAATTCCTTTTTTGTGTTATCTTGACTTTCTTGCAGTTTCCTCAACACAGCTATTAGAATTATCTGTCAAAAAGGTCACATATCTCTGTTTCTCCAGGATTGATCCCTCATACCTTATTTATTTAGTTAATTTGGTGAGATCATGTTTTCCTAGATGGTGTTGTTTATTGTGTATGTTTGTCGGTGTCTGAGAATTGAAGAGTTAGGCATTTATTGTTGTCTTCAGAGTCTGGGCTTTTTTTGTGCACATCCTTTTTGAGGAGGCTTTCCAGGTATTCGAAGGGACTTTGGCTCCAAATCCAATTATGCTGTAGTTCTTGCTGACTCTTAGAGGTACTGCCTTGGTGGTCTTGGATAAAATCTGGAAGAATTCTCTGGATTACCAGGCAGAGAATCTTGTTCTTTTCCTTTACCTTCCCCCAAACAGTCTCTGTCTATATATATTGAGCTTCCTAGAACTTGGAGTAGTATGACACAAGCACCCCTGTGGCCACCACTAACTGCACTGCACTGTTAAGAGCTGAAGCCAGCACAGCACTGGGTCTCACCCAAGGCCCACTGTTACTATTATCTGGCTACCACCTACATTCACTCAAAGCCTTAAGGCTCTACAATCAGTAGCTGACAAAGCCAGCCAGATTTCTGTCCCTGTCTTCATGGCAGTGAGTTCCCCCAGGCCCTGGATGGGTCCAGAGATGCTGTCTGGGAGCCACAGATTGAAGTAAAAAACCTTAGAAATTTACCTGGCATGCTGTTCTACTGTGGCTAAGCTGGCATTCAAACCACAAGACAAAGTCCTTCCCTTTCTTCCCTCCCCTTTCCACAGGCAGAGGAGCCTCTCCCTGTGGCCACCTCCACCAACAACCCGCAGAGGGTTCTGCCAGGCACTGCTGATGTTCACTTAATGCCCAAAGACTCTTCTGTCAGCTTGTGGTGAATGCTGCCAGGCCTGGGACTCACCCTTCAGGGCAGTGGTCTCCTCTCTGGCCCAGAGCAGGTCTAGATATGCTGACCAAGATCCCAGGCCTGGACTTGGAGACCTCAAGAGCCTACTTGGTGCTGTACGCCATTGTGGCTGAGCTGGTACCTAATGTGCAAGACAGAGTCCCCTTTACTTTTCCCTCTACTTTTCTCAAACAGAAGGAGTCTTTCACCATAGTCACCACAGCTGTGAATGTGCTGGGTCACACCTGAAGCCATCATGTCTCAGAGCCCAAGGCCCACAGTGTATTACTTGGGTATTGCTGGTAGTTACTCAGACTCCAGGTGCTCTTTGGTCAGCAGGTGATGAATATTGCCAGGTCTTTGCTGTGACAGGGCTGCACTGACTTCAATGTAAAATCCCCCAGTCACTGTGCTCTCCCTCTCTCAAGTGCAAAGATATCTCTGCCCCATGCTGCTGCTGCCAGTGATGCACCATGGGTGATGCAAGCCAACCTGGCTGGTATCTCGGTCTCATGTGCCCGAGTCCACTGGCTCTAAGCCCAGCTCAGCACTAGGACTTTCCTACATATTGAAGTTCTTGTGACCTAGACTGCCCTTCAAGTTCACTTAGGGCCCCAGAGCACTCTAGCCCACAGTAGCAAGGCTTGCTGAAACTCAATCTCTGACCACTGGGATGGAAGATTTCCTGCTGGCTAGGCCCAGTCCAAATGCTCCCTCTGTGGTGAACATTAGCTGAGTACAGACTGATTCTGCTTTCTGCTGTGACAGGGCAGCACTGAGTTCAATGCAAAGCCTCACAATTGCTCCAATCTTTTCCTCCTAAGTGCACAGATTCTCCATGCTGCATGGGATATGGGGGAGGGGTGGCATTGGTACTTCAAGATTGTCTTTCCTGCCCTCTTCAATGACTCTTTCCATGATATGAAGTTAAAACCAGGTACTATGATTGCTCACATGATTTTTGGTTCTTGTGATGGTAATCTTTTTGTGTAGTTACCAAAATTTGGTGTTCCTACAGAGGGGATGAATGATGTAAGCTGCTATTTGGCCATTTTGCTCCGCCAGAAGTTCTAATAAAATTTTGAAAATATTTTTCTATTCTTGAGTTGGTGATTTTCAGAGACCTTTTCTGCTCTGTAGATTTGGGCTTTATTAATTTAAGTTAAAAATATATTTTTCTATCCTATTTATTTTTTATTTGTGATTTCTATTATTCCATTATTTATTATACACAGATTAGATGATTATAATTTTTCTTCCATAGAACTCATCTTTTCTAGAAATCATTTTCATTGTTTTATCTGTCACTGGTGGTAACATTCTGAAACTTTTCTTTTTTTTTTTCACCAACGTGAATTTTCTGCAATATCTAGTCTGCTGTTCATTGCTCCTCCTCAGGTTTTAGTTGAATAATTTCATTTTTTACCTTCATAAAATTTGACTTTTCTTAACTTCTTTCTTTTGATATTTGACATATATTTTTGAGAACCCAGATTAGACATTTTATAAAATGAGCTTTTCTTCTTGCAGAAATTCTATTTTAGGGAAGGCATTTCCTCTGCTTCCTCCAGATGGTCTCCTTTTGACTTACAGTCTCTTTTCCATGTCTTTCAGAGGAGGCCCACTCTGCCAACTCTGTTCATTGGGGCCATCTGCTCCAGACGAAAGCTCATCCACACATATTTTCGATTTGCTGTGGCTGTCTGTCCCACACCTTGCCCTCCTTCCTCTTAGGTATAGACTGTTAGTGGCTCTTCTTTTCAGGATCTCCTGTACCTACTTTCCAGTTACCTCACGGTGTGAAAATTCAAAAATTGGCCCTTCATATCACTTTCAATACAATAGAAATGCTCAAGTATCTTGCTTGTGTCATTTTTCCTTATTTCCAGTCCTAGTACTGGCATATTAATTTATATTTTGTAGTTATTTCCATGGCAGTTAGGAACAATGGTAATTGTCTGTACTCCTGGTTTTTCTTTTTAGGTTCCATGAAGCACTATCTGGAAAGGTTCCACAGACACCTTTGCAGGGTTGGTCCTTTGAATCTTTTTCGTATTGCTGCCCCTTTTCTCGTCTCTCCTGGTTTTGAACTCTCCCCTGTCCTACTCATACTGAGCATTCTCCTTTTTTCGTGCATTCTCTAAGTTTCTTCCTAACAGCAATAGCACTTTTCTTCTGTCCTCAGTCTTCATCTCCCCTTTTAAATGTTCAAGGTTGATACCATAGTTTTACATTATTATGAAGAAGACTGTAATCATCAAGATGTTTGACAACATCAAACACGTGTTTAGAAGGCAACTCCCTCACAGTGAAGAGAGATCCTTCTTACTCATTAAGAGAACAAGGGGGCTCCTAACACTGTAAAGAATACTTCTTTACGTGGATAAACTTGATTTTAATCTGTTCTATTTGACTGAATAAACTATGCTGTCAGGACATTTATTCTACTTCTTTTTATAGCTCTAAAGTGACTGAAGGGCTGAGAATCCAAGGACATAGAAATCTTTAGAGCTTGGAAAAGTCTTTGGAACCGTTTTGTTGTAAAACCAGTTTTTAGTCTCTTTTCCTTTTGATGCTTTTTTATATCACATATGTTTGATGATTCTGGGGTTGCATGAAACATTTTTGAAAAAAACTTTCCCTGAAAAAAAAAATCCAGTAGCAATCAGGCTTTAGTTTATTCTATGATTACCCAATTGCTCTTCTTATATCTTCATCTGAGTTAGCTTCCTGAGAACTTCCTTGCCTCTTCGATTAGTTAAAAATTAGCCACAAAGGCTGAGGAATCTGGTGTTCAAATATTCTTTGTTGTGGACATATCTTTCTTTTAAAGCAATAGCAAAGCTTAGCAAAATCTCTGCCAGTGGAGGGATGCATGACAAAGAGAAGGAAGACAGCCTAATGAGGACCAGGTAGATTTGCAGCACATTTAGAGGAAGAACACCTGTGCCAGGTCATGGCCCAGCCTAGTGCCCTGATGAGAAAGGCTGATGATGTGGGGAGTAGGTAACGGCACAGCACGAATTTCTTCACGTGCTAATACAGTGAAGCCTTAAGTGCTGATGCCCCTCTCACCCTCCACCTGAAAGAAGTATTAAGAAGAAGAGAGCCTGACATTCCAGCTCTCATGACTGGGCGAGTTCCTTGTGGAATGTCAGAACATGAGAGGTTACAGGGAGAGGGAGTTGTGTTCTATCTTCAGCTCCTTAGTTCACTCACTTGTACCCTCACCCCTTTTATAGTTTTTGCCATGCCTGTTAACGGGTATGATAGTAAACCAAAAGTGAAAACAACCTTAACAGAATCTGAATCTATATTCTCAAAAATCTTTGAACCTGTAAGAGCTTGTGTGGTCTGGTTTGGCTCAATGCCATATAGACAAGGTCAGTTTTTAATGAGAACTTTTTATCCTCATTATTCCACTAGAGATTTCATGAAAAAGGTTTGAGAACAAAATTAACCACTTTACCAATGTATCAGATTCATCTTTCAAACATAAACACTATTCATAATCTGAGATTGACAAGCTTACATCTGCAAAGCTTTAAAGGTTGTCATTTTGGGGTAGAAAATATCTCATTAATCAGAATGTTAAATAATCCACGGTACTTATATAATGTGTTATTATTTATCGGTCTTGAGCAGCTCTATTTCCAAAGGGAGAAACAAAATAATTTCAACCAAGTGAGCATAATATTAATGACAGCAGTATTATAAATACATTTAAAATGATGCCAGAAAGCATGTGACAACAAGAAAAAAAAAGCTGATTTTCTTTTATTTTTCTCCCCTTCAATGTGCAAAACATGCTGCTATACTTTTATCCACAGACTTTGTTTGAAAATTTCTCAAGACACAAGCCAGCACCATGTCAATAATGGTTGAGTACTTTGTTTGGTGCAATTAAAAGATTTTTACAACTTCTACAATGGAAATCACCAGGAAACCAAGAAAACTGGCAGTGCATCAAACAATTCAGTTGAAGGGAAGAAACAAACAGGGTGTAGACGAATGCTGAAAAGGGTGATATTCTTTCTGTGATATTAACACAATAGTGATCTTAGGGCCCCATGAACATAAATTTCAGGCTCCCTTTCATAAACCCCCTTTGATTTGGGAATTATTCCAATATAATGCGAATACTTTTTTATGTCCCTCTTTCTCATACTTTAAGTTAGAGCCTGTGTTCCTACGCAGCTGTGTTGTCATTGTTTAAATAGGACAAACAGACAGGACACTGCGGGAAACAGTGGTTCTCTGTGTGATACCACTCAATCCTCCTGGGCAGAAAGAATCATGTTTCCAGTTTGAAGTTTGCTATTTTGACACAAGTAAGCACAGTATGCTATTAGGATGAGCTATCTTTTATACCTAATTATGTTGACTTTGAAGGCCTGTTCAGCTGATTTACCCACCTGAAAACTAAGTTGTGATTTATAAGACCCGCCAACAATATTTTCTCCAATGCTTTATCTAATGGGTGCCATTTTAAAAGAGAGATGTCACATAACTATCAAATGCCAAGTTCACAAACAGGAATGTTAGCTCGTATGAATTGATTTTAGGATGCCTCTTAGGATTTTTAGTTGTGCTTTGCAGAAGTTTCTTTATGTCCTAAAAATTATGTTACATAGATTTTACACAATTCCAATCTAAGTTTCAGCAGTATTTTTTTTGTAGAAATTAACAATCTGATTCTACATTTCTCATGGAAAGTCAAAGGAACTAGAATAGCCAAAACAATTTTGAAGAGGAACAGTTTGGAAGACTCACCTAAGCTGATTTAAGGCTTACTATAAAACTATTGTAACCAAAGCAGTGTGGTATTGGTGAAAGGGCAGGCATGAATATCAACAGAACAGAATTGAGAGTCAGCAGTCGACACACATTTGACCAATTGATTTTTAGCAAAGGTACAAAGGCAATTTCATGGAGAAAGTACACAATTTTCACTAAATGATGTTAAGAGAATTGGATATCAATATTAAAAAATGAACATTGACACATACTTCATACATTATATAAAAATTAACTCAAAATAGATCAGAGACTTAAATGTAAGAGCTAAAATTATCAAATTCCTAGAACAAAAAAGTAACAAAAATTTCTGTGATTTGGGGCCAAGCACGTCTTTTAGATATGACACCAAAAGCACCAAAAAAGGTGATCAACTGGATTTCATCAAAATGAAAACCTGGTTTGTAAAAGACACTGCTAAGAGGGTGTACAGGTACTGACTTCACAAAAATATTTGCAGAACACATATTTAACAATAGGCTTTTATCTAGAACATACGAAGAACTCTCAAAATTCAGTAAGAAAACAAAAGATCCATTTTTTTTAAATGGGCAAAAAATTGTACAAATAAATCAACTGAGAAAATACATGGATAACAGCAACGTGAAATGATGTTCAACATTGTTAGTCATTAAGGAAATACAAATTAAAACCATAAGGAAATGTCACTACAGACCAATTATTAGAATGAAGAAAACCTGACAATACTAAGTGTGAGCAAGCATTCTGAACAAATGGAACTCCTGTACATACACTTCTGGTGGGAATACAATATGATATAGCCACTAAGGAAGACAGGTTGCTAGTTTCTTTTAAAGTTAAACATATACTCACCATGTGAATCAATAATCCTGCAACTAGGTATTTACCCAAGAGATAAATGCTTACGTTTAAACGAAAATCTGTACACAAATATTTTTAGTAACTTAATAATTAGCAAAAACTGGAAACATCCCTTCAACTTGTTCATGAATAAACAAATTATGGTACACCTATGCAATGGGATTCTATTTGACAATAAAAAGGAATGCACTATAAATTCATTTAACAATATGGATGAATCTCAAATGCAATTTGTTTAGTGAAAAACACCAGACCCAAAAGACCACAATACTGTATGATTCAATTATATGACATTCTGGAAAATGCACAACAATGGAGGCAAAAAACAAATGGTTTCCAGAGTTTGGGACTGGGGGCAGCTCAGCCACAAAGGGACTGGGGGAAATGCTTTGAGGATCTGTTCTGTATCTTGGTTGTAGTGATAGTGACACAACTGTATTCATTTGTCAAAATTACAGAACTATACACTTCAAAGAGTGAATTTTGCTGTACTTTTTTTTCTTTTTTTGAGACAGTCTCACTCTCTTGCGCAGGCTGGAGTGCAGTGGCGTGATCTTGGCTCACTGCAACATCCACCCCCTGTGTTTAAGTGACTCTCCTGCCTCAGCTTCCCAAGTAGCTGGGATTACAGGCACCTGCCACTGCACCCAGCTAATTTTTGTATTTTTAGTAGAGACAGGGTTTCACCATGTTGGTCAGGCTGGTCTTGAACTCCTGACCTCGTGATCCACCTGCCTCGGCCTCCCAAAGTGCTGGAATTACAGGCGTGAGCCACTGCACCCAGCCTGCTATGTGTATTTTTTTAAGTAAAAAAGAAAGAACTAGTACTTAAGAGTTTTTAAAAAAAGATATTGTTCTTTGAGGATAAAAACTGTAGCTTCTCCCGGGAGGCAGAGCTTGCAGTGAGCCAAGATCGCGCCACTGCACTCCAGCCTGGGCGACAGAGCAAGACTCGGTCTCAAAAATAAATAAATAAATAAATAAATAAATAAATAAATAAATAAATAAATAAGTAAATAAATAAATAAAAATAAAATAAAAAACTCTAGCTTCTTTTTCATTCTACTCCTGTACAATGAGTGTGCGTGTTTAATACTTGTTTAAAGTGCATTTTCTCTATGTGAGATCATCATAAGGGTTCTGTAGTCAGAACATTTCTGTTTTGATGACATCTAGATTTTTTTTATCAGATATATTTTTTGAAAATGCACATAGGAAAATAAATAATTAAAAGAGATCATTCATTAAAGTATCCCCAAGGCATTCCCCATATTTTTTTGACATAAAACAAAGGAAGATTTTATTTTATAATGTGTCTGCATAAATGAGAGCTTTTGCCCAAAATGAACCAAAGATGTCCTTTTGTTTAAAAGGCAGAAATAACAACATAAATACATATGACCCTATAAAATGTTTTTCTTTCTCCGTACATTTGAAAATGTTGTACCCCCTCGCCTCTAGCACCTCAGCTGCACAATCAGCATGCAGAAGAATTATTAACAAGAGCACTCCCATTCTGGTTTCAAACCTACATAATACCGCTTGAAAAAAAAAAAATAGCCTTGCTGAAAGAATGTTATACATCTTTCACACCATACTTGGAGATTTCTGACAGCCAGATCCAAAAAAGTACAACACTCTATAGTCTATGTCAACCGGAATGACTCCTCTTTTCATAGCAGTACGCTGTTTCCCCGAGATTCTCCCAGCCTAATATTCCCCAAGTTAAATGTGTCAGGAGAAACTACATCTTGCTGTGGGATTCAGATACCGTTAATATAAAGAAATGCTACTGTTGTTGCTGTACTTACGGTGATGGCAATCTAAAAAGTTCTCATGACAGCAGAAATGACACTTTTGACGAGCTATATATAGAGACAGAAGTGTACAATTTAGAATCTGCAATGGATCGTGACTCAGTCTGCTTGTTCTCACACTTTGTATTGTTTCTTGGCACCACTGTGTGTCTTAAAGCACACACCAGTTCTGCCAGTAACAGACCTCCTTAGCTGATCCTCATTATCACCGTGGCACAAAATCAACCCCCATTCAGTTCTTTCTGCTTTTAAGAACAGTATCTTTTAATAAAGCTTACATCAATGTCATGTTAGAGAACGAGAGAGCTCCTTGCTTAGGGATTTGCCTTAGTGAATGAAAAACAGGTAAACTAATAAGCCAATCTGTGTGCAGCAACAAAGAAAAGCACCTAGCCCTAACATCTGCGCCACCAGGTTAACCAATATCAGGGAAAACAATCTTCTGCCTTTAAGGCAATAACCCTCACTAAATCAGTAACACTCACGTTTTCCATCCTTCTCTGCAACCTTCAGTCTTAATATGAGGGAATGGAAGCAAATTTTTCCAAATTTACTTTCATCTGAAAGGCCATGCATATTCTGTTGCCATCCTGCCTGCTTTCATAGTAGTGGGAAGGTTTCTGAGTAATGGAAAATATCCTGAGGCCATGATGGTTCCTGAGAGTAAAATAAGCAGAAAATAAAATGGAAGAGAGAAGGTAAAAAACAGGCATAGAGACAAAGTGGAGAAGGAAGAGAGGCTAAGCGGAGCCAGAGGAGAAGGGTTCAGGGTCTGGGCACACCAGAAAACACAAACTTTCAGAATTTCATCCGGGCCACAAAACCTTTATGTAAATGACATTCTCTATTCAGGCAGCTACCTCTGTGGCTTATTGGATAAAGCTGGGTTCTGCTCTTCATCTCCAGCTTCGGTATTTACTCCCAAGGCATTTTTCCATAGAGAGAACATTTGTTCTTAATTTTCCATCCCACATTGTACAATACCACAACTTTCCTACTGCCACAAAGAATCTTCTTTCACTTGCTTCGGGGCTGGAACATCTGAGCATCCGCATACCACACCCCAACACACAGACATGAACTGAGCAATCTTCTCTCTTTGTCCATCCCTGTATTCCATGTTTCTAAAAACTATTAGCTTGTAAAAAAGCTGGTAAAATTTAGATGTGTTTTGTTGTTTTCTATCTATCCATTAATGAAGCTACTTTTGTTGAGCATGGTATATAATTTATTTTGTTCTAAAGTTTTTTACAAAAGAAGAAAATTCTTAAAGTTAAAAAAAATTAAACATTTTTAAAATGAGAAGATACAAAATACTGTCATTCTGTTTTACAAAAACAAACTGTTGCCTTTTTTATATTTTATCATTGACACTTGTTTTGTTTAATGTGTCATAAATCTTTTAGAATGTGTATTAGGTTAGCGAGGCTTGGCCAATTTAAGCTGCAGTATGAAAATTGCAAACTCTAAGTGGTTGAATACCACACCAGTTTCTTTCTTATTCATGCTACCTATCCCAAACAGGTTAACGGAGGGCTCTGTGCCATACATTTCTACTCAGGGACCTGAGCTCATGGAAACTCCATCATCTTGTAGCTGCAGTATTTGGAATGCCCTACTTCCTCCATTTCTAAGGGGAGAAATTGGAAATCTTACAAGGGCTTCTAATTGCCTCAGTCTGGAAGTGGCACACTTGACTTCCACATTTCTTTGGCTAGAATGAGTTACACAGCTTCACCTAACTGCAAGGGAGACAAGAAATGAAAGAAGTAAGTGAAACACTACTAGGCATTACTCTCTCTGCTACATCATGTCAGTAAATCGAGATCTAACTCATAACTTTTATTGGCTAAATAATTTTTTAGGCCGTGTGTGGTGGCTCATGCCTGTAATCCTAGCACTTTGGAAGGCCAAGGCAGGTGGATCACTTGAGCCCAGGAGATCGTGACCAGCCTGGGCAACATGGCAAAACAGTCTACAAAAACATATAAGAATTAGCTGGGGATGGTGGTGTGCCTGTGGTCCCAACTACTCAGGAGGCTGACGTGGGAGGATCACCGGAGTCCAGGAAGTTTGAGGCTGCAGTAAGCCATGATCATGACATTGCACTCCAGCCTGGGTGGCAGAGTGAGACCCTGTCTCAAATAAAAATACTTTTTTAAAAATGGATATACCATAATTTGTTAACCAGCTATAGTTGAACGTTTAGACTGTTTTGGTGTTTCACCACTTTAAATGACTCTAACAAGCATCTTTCTGTCCATAGCTTTGAGTACTTTTCTAATTGCTGCCTTGGGATAACTAATTTTTTTTTTTAACTTTTAGGTTCAGGGAACATTTGCAGGTTTGTTATATAGGTAAATTGTGTGGCACAGGGTTGGGTGTACAGATTATTTTGTCACCTAGGTAATAAGCATAGTACACAATAGGTAGTTTTTCAATCCTCACACTCCTCCCACCCTGCACTCTCAAGTAGACCCCAGTGTCTCTTGTTCCCTTCTTTGTGTCCATGTGTACTTAAAGTTTGGCTCCCACCTATAAGTAAGAATATGCAATATTTGGTTTTCTCCTCCGACATTAGTTTGCTTGAAATAACAGCCTCCAGCTCTGTCTATGTTGGTTCAAAGAACATCTCATTTCTCTTTTATAGCTGCATAGTATTCCATGGTATGTATGTACCACATTTAAAAAATCAAATCTACTGTTGATGGGCATTCAGTTTGATTCCATGTCTTTGCGATTGTGAATAGTGCTTTGACAAATATACACATGCGTGTGTCTTTATATAGAACAATTTCTATTCCTTTGGGCATATACCCAGTAATGAGATTGCTGGGTCAAATGGTAGTTCTGTTTAAGTTCTTTGAGAAATCTCCAAACTGCTTTCCACAATGGCTGAACTAATTTACATTCCCACCAATAGTGTATAAACGTTTCCTTTTCTCGACAACCTTGCCAACATCTGTTATTTCTTGACTTTTTAATAGTAGCCATCCATTCTGACTGGTGTGAGATGGTATCTCATTGTGGTTTTGATTTGCATTTCTCTAATGATTAGTGTTGTGGAACATTTTTTCATATGCTTGTTGGCTGCCTGTATGTCTTTTGAAAAGTGTCGTTCATTTCCTTTGCCCACTTTTTAGCAGGCATGGTTGTTTGTTTATTGCTTGTAAATTTCCTTATGTTCCTTGTAGATTCTGGATATTAGACCTTTGTCAGATGCATAGTTTGCAAATATTTTCTCCCATTCTGTACATTGTTTACTCTGTTGACAGTTTCTTTTGCTGTGCAGAAGCTCTTTAATTTAATTCTATCCCATTTGTCAATTTTTGGTTTTGTTACAATTACTTTTTGTATCTTCATCATGAAATCTTTGTCAGGCCTTATGTCCAGAATGGTATTTCTTAGGTTATCTTCCAGGGTTTTTATAGTTTGAGGTTTTACATTTAAGTCTTTATCCATTTTGGGTTGATTTTTGTAGATGGTGTAAGAAAGGGGCCCAGTTTCAATCTTCTATGTATGGCTAGCCAGTTATCCCAGCACCATTTATGGAATAAGGAGTTCTTTCCTCATTCATTGCTTGTTTTTGCTGATTTTGTTGAAGACCAGGTAGTTGTAGGTGTGCGGCATAATTTCTGCACTGTCTTTTCTGTTTCATTAGTCTTCGTGTCTCTTTTCATGCCAGTATCATGCTGTTTTGGTTACTATAGCCTTGTAGTGCAGTTTGAAGTAGGGTTATTTGATACTACTAGCTTAGAAGTATTCTTTTTGTTCTTTTTGCTTAGAAGTGCCTTTGCTATTTGGGCTCTTTTTTAGTTTCATATGAATTTTAAAATAGTTTTTTCTAAATCTCTGAAGAACGTCATTGGTGGTTTGATAGGAATTACATTCAGTCTGTAAATTGCTTTGGGCAGTATGGACATTTAAACAATAGTGATTCTTCCTATCCACGAGCATGGAATGTTTTTCCATTTGTTTGTGTCATGACTGATTTCTTTTAGCAGTGTTTTGTAATTCTTATTGCAGAAGTTTTTTACCTCCTTGGTTAGCTGTATTCCTAGGTATTTTACTCTTCTTGAGGCTATTTTAAGTGGGATTGTGTTCTTCATTTGGTTCTCAGCTTGGATGTTGCTGATGTATAGGAATGTTACTGATTTTTGTACATTGATTTTCTATCCTGAAACTTTGCTGAAGTGGTTTATCAGATCAAGGAGCTTGTGCATAGAGACTATAGGGTTTTCTAGGTATGGAATCATATAATCTGCAAACAGGGATAGTTTGACTTCCTCTCTTCCTATTTGGATGCCTTTTATTTCTTTCTCTTGCATGATTGCTCTGGCTAGGACCTTCAGTACTATGTTGAATGAAAGTGGTGAGAGAAGGCATCCTTGTCTTGTTCCAGTTTTCAAGGGGAGTGCTTCTAGCTTTTGCCCATTCAGTATGATGTCGGCTGTGGGTTCTTCATAGATGGCTCTTACTACTTTGAGGTATGTTACTTCAATGTCTCATTTGTTGAGGGGTTTTAACATAAAGGGATATTGAATTTTATCAAAAGCCTTTTCTGCATCTAAAAGATGATCATATGGTTTCTTTTCAGTTCTGTTTATGTGATTAATCACATTTATTCATTTGTGTATGTTGAATCAACCTTGCATCCCAGAGATAAAGCCTACTTGATCATGGTAAATTAGCTTTTTGATGTGTTGCTGGATTTGATCTGCTAGTATTTTTTAGAGTATTTTTGCATCTATAATCATTAAGTATATTGGCCTGAAGTTTTCTTTTATTTGTGTGTATGTGTCTCTGCTAGGTTTGGGATGATGCTGACCTCACAGAATGAGTTTTGGGGGAGACCCCTCTTTAATTTTTTGGAACAGTTTTGGTAGAAATGGTACCAGCTCTTCCTTATACATCTGGCAGAATTCATTTGTGAATCTATCTTGTCCTGGGCTTTTTCTGGTTGGTAGGCTTTTTATTACTGCTTCAATTTTAGTACTTGTTGGTGTGTTCAGGGATTCAATTTCTTCCTGGTTCAATCTTGGAAGGTTGTATGTTTCCAGGAATTTATCTATTTCTTCTAGGTTTTCTAGCTTTTTCATAGAGGTATTAGGATAAATCTTTATACTTTGAATTGCTAGGTTAAGGAATGTATTAGTACATTTTCGTGCTGCTGATAAAGACATACCCAAGACTGGGTAATTTATAAAGAAAAAGAGGTTTAATGGACTCACAGTTCCACGTGGCAGGGGAGGCCTCACAATCATGGTACAAGGCAAAAGGCACATCTTATATGGCAGCAGACAAGAGCATGAGAGCCAAGTGAAAGGGGTTTTCTCTGATAAAATCATCAGCTCTCATGAGACTTATTCACTACAAGAAAAATAGTATGGAGGAAACCACCCCATGACTCAATTATCTCCCCCTGGGTCCCTCCCACAACATGTGGTAATTATGGGAACTACAATAAAAAATGAGATTTGGGTGGGGACACAGCCAAACCCTATTATTCTCCCCCGGCCCCTCCCAGCTCTCATGTCCTCACATTTCAAAACCAATCATGCCTTCCCAACAGTACCCCAAAGTCTTAACTCACTTCAGCATTAACTCAAAAGTCAATTTCACATGGAATATTCTCCTGGATACATCATATTTTAGTCCCCAAAATAACTCAAAAGTCCACAGTCCAAAGTCTCATCTGAGACAATACAAGTCCCTTCCACCTATGAGCCTGTAAAATTAAAAGCAAGTTAATTACTTCCTAGATACAATGGGGATACAGGCATTGGGTAAATACAGCCATTCCAAATGGGATAAATTGGCCAAAACAAAGGGGCTAAAGGCCTCATGCAAACCAAAATCCAGCAGGGCAGTCAAATCTTAAAGCTCCAAAGTGATCTTCTTTGACTCCATGTCTCATATCCAGGTCATGCTGATGCAAAGGTAGGTTCCCATGGTCTTGAGCAGCTCTGCCCCTGTGGCTTTGCAGAGTATAGGCCCCCGCCTGGCTGCTTTCATGGGCTGGTGTTGAGTGTCTGTGGCTTTTCCAGGTGCATGGTGCAAGCTGTTGGTGGATCTACCATTCTGGGGTCTGGAGGACGGTGGCCCCCTTCTCATAGCTCCACTAGGCAGTGCCTCAGTGGGAACTCTGTATGGGGGCTTCAGCTCCACATTTCCCTTACACATTCCACTAGCAGAAGTTCTCCATGAGGGCCCTGCCCTTGCAGCAAACTTTTGCCTGGACATCCAGGCATTTCCATACATCCTCTGAAATCTACACAGAACTTCCTAAACCTCAATTCTTGACTTCTGTGCACCTGCAGGCTCGACACCACATGGAAGCTGCCAGGGCTTGGGGCTTGCACCCTCTGAAGCCACAACTCGAGCTGTACCTTGGCCCCTTTTAGCCATGGCTAGTGCAGCTGGGACATAGGGCACCATGTTCCTAGGTTGCACACAGCAGGGGAACCTGGGCCCAGCCTATGAAACCATTTTTTTCTCCTAGACCTCCAGGCCTGTTATTGGAGGTGCTGCTGAGAAGGTTGCTGACATGCCCTGGAGACATTTTTCCCATTGTCTTGGCAATTAACATTTGGTTCCGCAGTACTTATGCAAATTTCTGCAGCTGGCTTGAATTTCTTCTCAGAAAATGGATTTTTCTTTTCTATCGCGTCATCAGGCTGCAAATTATCTGAACTTTTATGCTCTGTTTCCATTTTGAAACTGATTGCTTTGAACAGCACCCAAGTCACTTCTTGAATGCTTTTCTGCTTAGAAATTTCTTCCACTAGATACCCTATATCATCTCCCTCAAGTTCAAAGTTCCACAAATCTCTATGGCAGGGGCAAAATGCCACCAGTTTCTTTGCTAAAACCTAGCAAGAGTCACCTCTACTCCAGTTCCCAACAAGTTCCTCATCTCCATCTGAGACCACCTCAGCCTGGATTTCATTGTCCATATTATTATCAGCATTTTGGCCAAAGCCATTCAACAAGTCTCTAGGCAGTTCCAAACTTTGCCACATTTTCTTGTATTCTTCTGAGCCCTCCAAACTGTTCCAACCTCTGCCTGTTACCCAGTTCCAAAGTTGATTCTACATTTACAGGTATCTTTACAGCAGCACCCACTCTACTGGTACCAATTTACTGTACTGGTCCGTTTTCACACTGCTAATAAAGACGTACCAGAGACTGGGTAATTTATAAACAAAAAGAGGTTTAATGGACTCACAGTTCCACATGGCAGGGGAGGCCTCATAATCATGGTGGAAGGCAAAGGGCACATCTTACATGATGGCAGACAAGAGAGAATGAGAGCCAAGTGAAAGAGGTTTCCCCTTATAAAACCATGAGATCTCATGAGACATATTCACTACCACGAGAACAGTATGGGGGAAACCACCTCCATGATTCAATTTATCTCTCACCAGGTCCCTACCACAACATGTGGGAATTATGGGAGCTACAATTCAAGATGAGATTTGGGTGGGGACACAGCCAACCCATATCAAGGCATTTACACAAATTAATGTTTTTATACATAATGTCAAAATACCCTTCAAAATGAATGTCCAGATTTAAAATGTCTCAGATATAATGCATGTATTTATTTTTCATTTCTTTACCAAAAATGTTATTCATTTTGTACTCTTGAGAGCAAGATGGGCATAAGGAATAAAAGGAACTTTACTGTTTTAATTTTTATCTCTTTGATTCTTTGATCTGTGCTTCAAAATGTTCCATTGTTCAGGAAGAAATAACTCGGGACTACTTAGGATTTCAAATAAGTAAATATAACGATTTGTATAATATGAGATAATTAAGTCATTTTCTTATAAATTATTATGATAAAATATCACTTTTAAAAGTATGTATAAAATCATCTACTTATAGCTAAAAAACAAATTTTATTTCTTAATGTTTTGAAGCAGCTATTTTATAATCTTGGAAGTTTTGCCAGGATTTCTTTATAAGAACATAAAATTTTGCCAATTCAAAGGGTATAAAGTTGTAGTAATGTAGGATGAATAAGTCTAGAGAGCTAATACACAGCTTGAGGACTATAGTTAATACTGTATTTTATACTAGAAATTTGCTAAGAGAGTAGATTTTAGGTGCTCTGACTACAAAATTTAGAAAGTAACTAAGTGAGGTGATGGATATATTAATTTTCTTGACTGTGGTAATCATTTCACCATGTGTATATATATGTAAACATCACGTTATACACCTTAAATATATACAATAAAAATACATCAAAATAATATATGGAAATCATTAGCATTTTTTTCCAAACAGTATTATTAGAATTTTTTAAAATGGGTTAGATGTAGATGGATTCAGCATCTTGGGGGCTCTATAATATACTGTAACCCAGAGGTCTGTGAGTCAACGATCTGAATTAAGTGTATTGAAATATTTATAACCTAACCTTGCATAAACCATAAAAAACATAATCTTATAAAAAAACTTCTCTAGTTAAATTTTCAAAAAGCATATGATGTACAGAAAAATGATGTTGAACACAATGAACAAAGTAAATATATTGGACCAGAATCTTCAATAAATGCATCTAAAATAAATGTTACTAATTAACAAGCACTTTATTGGTTCCAAGAGATAGAAAGAGAAGTTTTTGGTCCCATCTCCTTTTCCTCACTGTGTTTCTACCTCCAATATTCAATTTTCTCATTAACTTTATAGGGTGACTTCATCATGTTTACAAGCTGAGGAGAAGGGTCTACTACATTTTATTGTTTCTGTGGTATATTTTTGTCCACATTTTAATATTTCTGAAATCAGGATGCATTTAACCATTGCTGTTGAGCTAGGCAGCAGTCATGACTTTTAGTCACTGTCAACACATGCATGTCAAAGCTTAGAGGGAGGGGCGAAGCATTTGAAAGAAAGTCTTGGAAACAACAGAGGAGCACTCTTAAGAAATAGTGTGTCGCCAACACTTTTGATAACACAGAGGACAAAATTGTGTGAAGCAACATCAGCAGTCCTGTGTATGTGCAAAGTTTTGTTTTCTGTTTTCATGTAGGCTCAACCATGATATATGATGAAAATCTGTGTCACTCTCTGAGGGATAACATATTCTATCCTGGTTTGATGACTTTTTTTTATTCTTTACAATTGTTGGTATCTTAAAGTTAATAAAATAAAATTATAGAGAATAAAAGAGGATGAAAGATTGAAGACTTGAAAGAGAGGGAAAGGTCCTGGAAGAGGCAAAAGGGAATAAGATAATGGACACAAGTAGAGGAGTTACCTTGGGAAAGAAGGTGAAATGCTTTCTCTTTTGGAAGAAAAGACGACGGTGCATTTTTTTTTCTTTTAATATCTTATCGTGTCTTACACCCACATTCCACTCATGCTGCAGCAGAAATTCAAGTCAGCCTGCCAAGTGGAAATGATTATCTTGTGGCACACTGATACCAAAGAATCCAAATAAGAAAAGTTGGCATTTATTGGACACATGCTATATTCCAGGCATTATACTGAGTACTTTACATGTAGGTCAGAAGAAGAAATTTAAAAGTGCATCACTTTCAGGGTACTAACTTGTTTGCAAAGTTTTGGTCATGTGAGGTTTCCTGAGAGTTTTGAAGGATGAGGATAAGGAGGATGAGGAGGAGTAGGAGAAGGTGAAGACAAAGTTGAAGGCCTGTAGGTAATGAGATTTTCATTACATGAAATTGAATAGACAACCCATAGATTCTATGGTTCTACTGTCCTACAGAAGAAATTGGAGCACGGTGATACAAGTTCATCTGTGGAGCATATTCAAGGTTGGAGTAAAGTTGTAAAGTTTAGAATAGTCTTTATGGGAAATAAAAATAACATTTACAGAGTTTGTATATACTAGGTAATAGGCTAAGTGTTTACATTCATTTTGTAATTTACTTACAAGGAAGAAATTATTGGGAGCTAGTAGAGTGAAGTGTTGTAGAGTGTGTGTTGTCGAAGGTGTAAATCCTGGCTCTGCTATGTGTTAAGTATGTAGCTTTGATCAAGCTAGGGGTCCTTCAGTTTCCTCCTTTTTATGTAGGTTCAACAATGATACCAGACATATAAAGTGTTGCTGAATGTATAACAAAGGAGGAACTATCAGACATTGCTGGTGGGAATGTAAATTCATATAATTCCTTTTAGAGAAACAATTGATACTGTATAGTAAGAATGAAAGTACTCAGACCCTACAACCCAGCAATTCCACTTGGAGGTATAAGCACCCTAAGAGAGTTCTGGCACATGTGCAAAGATGTGTGTAGGATATTCATATAGTATTGTATGAAATCGTGAAAATCTGGAAATATCTATTAGAAGAATTAAGAAATAGACTATGGTGTCATCAGTCATAAAAAATTCGGCCGGGTGCGGTGGCTCACGCTTGTAATCCCAGCACTTTGGGAGGCCGAGGCGGGCGGATCACGAGGTCAGGAGATCGAGACCATGGTGAAACCCCGTCTCTACTAAAAATACAAAAAATTAGCCGGGCGTGGTGGTGGGCGCCTGTAGTCCCAGCTACTCGGAGAGGCTGAGGCAGGAGAATGGCGTGAACCCGGGAGGCGGAGCTTGCAGTGAGCCGAGATTGCGCCACTGCACTCCAGCCTGGGTGACAGAGCGAGACTCCGTCTCAAAAAAAAAAAAAAAAAAATTCGGCATAGCAGTAAAAGTGAACAAACTAATTACATGTTTATGTATAGGCCAATCTTGTATACAATGTTGAGTGATAAAAAGCAAGTTGAAGAATATGTACAACATGAGTGTACTTAGGAAAAATTAGAAGAACACACAAAGCAATACCATATATTATTTCTAAGTAGATGCATGTATTTAATGACCTGGAAAGATACAAATCAAATAATGATTATCTCTGGAGAGTGAAGGTGAGAGGGAGAAAGGATGAGAAGGAGTAACAAATGTTGTTTCAAATTTATCTGAAATGCTCTTTTGAAAAAGAAAATAGGGCCAGGCACCGTGGCTCATGCCTATAATCCCAACACTTTGGGAGGCCGAGCTAAGTGGATTAGTTGAGTCCAGGAGTTTCAGACCAGGCTGGGTGACATGGTCAAACTCTGTCGCTACAGAAAATACAAAAATTAGCCAAGAGTGCTGGCATGCACCTGTAGTCCCAACTACTCAGAAGGCTGAGTCCAGAGAATCACTTGAGCTTGGGAGGCAGTGAGCAGGTTGCAGTGAGCAGAGATGGCACCACTGTACTTCAGCCTGGGTGACAGAGTGAGACACCCTTTCAAAAAACAAAAATAAAAATTGAACCAAAGTGACAAACTGTTAGCATTTGTTAATTCTGGGAAGTGAATAGTACCTGGATGATGATGGGATGTGTGTGTGTTGGAGAGTCTACGTGCATTTTTAAGTTTTTTTTTTTTCTTTTTTTTTTTTTTTTGAGGGAGTTTCCCTCTTCTTCCCCAGGCTGGAGTGCAATGGCACAATCTCGGCTCACCGCAACCTCCACCTCCCGGGTCCAAGCAATTCTCCTGCCTCAGCCTCCCAAGTAGCTGGGATTACAGGCATGAGCCACCAAGCCTGGCTAATTTTGTATTTTTGGTGAGGATGGAGTTTCTCCATGTTGGTCAGGCTGGTCTCGAACTCCCAACCTCAGGTGATCCACCCGCCTCGGCCTTGCAGAGTGCTGGGATTATAGGCGTGAGCCACCACACCCGGCCTTTACCGTATTTTTAAATGTTTCCTCCAAAATATTTAATGAGAGCCAGAGTTTTAAGGAAGTCTGCAATGGGGAGAAGGTGTTGTTGAGTAGGCAATGTGGGTTTCAAAAGAAGAGTGACTCCGTTCTGAAATGCTTCCCTCAACTCTGCTAACCTGTTAGCCTACTTTTTCTTCTGTCTAGGTTCTTTCACAATGAAATGCAAATGTTAACCCCTTGTTCCAGTGGCATAGTAACATGGATTAACTTTCCATATTAGGAGAAAGCAGTTCATGGCTTCCAGATAAGGGACAAGGCACAATTAATAATTATAGTCAGCAGTACTCAGATCATGATAATCCTCATCAGCTTCTATGTGGATATTCTCCAAGACAACTTGTAAATTGTAAGGTTTAACAGTAAAGGCCCAGGGTTTAAGATATTATGGTTGAGAGTTGGGGCCTAGGGGAAGTCATCAGGGTAAGTGTTTGTGGAGTGGCCCCAGCAATGAGATGGCCTTGTGTGGCTGGGATAGAGGAGGAGAGCACTGCGACTTGAGGAAGCTGGTGAAACGGCCCATGCATTTGAATCAGAGCCAGATCTGCTCTCCAACAGGGTTGAAACTGCTTGACTTTCCCTTTGTTTTAGGTACCGAGTTTTTGCTTAGATAATCAATCGAAATTTATTGACTCCCTTTCACTACTCATGGCATACTGTACTCATTAAATGAGTGGACAGTAGAGTGGACATAAAAGAAATAGAAATATAAGCCACTTAAAAGAAGCATGGCGTAAATATATTAAAATTCCTTTAGTAACAGGATTAAGAAAAGATTTCTGATCAGCTATGCATACTCTCCTAGACCATCACAACTCATAAATCAACAAAATGTATTGAATAGGGCTGTTCTGATGAACTAATTAACCTCCCTCAGCAGAGATCACTTATTCCTGATATGTGGTGATTTCTACTCAAATTTCCCTTGATTTTATAAATTTCCCATAAAAATTGAGAATGAATCCAGTTTCAGCTTTCTACATATGGCTAGCCAGTTTTCCCAGCACCATTTATTAAATAGGGAATCCTTTCCCCATTTCTTGTTTTTGTCAGGTTTGTCAGAGATCAGATGGTTGTAGATACGTGGCATTATTTCTGAGGGCTCTGTTCTGTTCCATTGGTCTATATCTCTGTTTTGGTACCAGTACCATGCTGTTTTGGTTACTGTAGCCTTGTAGTATAGTTTGAAATCGGGTAGCGTGATGCCTCCAGCTTTGTTCTTTTGGCTTAGGATTGACTTGGCAATGTGGGTTCTTTTTTGGTTCTATATGATCTTTAAAGTAGTTTTTTCCAATTCTGTGAAGAAAGTCATTGGTAGCTTGATGAGGATGGCATTGAATCTATAAATTATCTTGGGCAGTATGGCCATTTTCACGATATTGATTCTTCCTACGCATGAGCATGGAATATTCTTCCATTTGTTTTTATCCTCTTTTATTTCATTGAGCAGTGGTTTGCGGTTCTCCTTGAAGAGGTCCTTCATGTCCCTTGTAAGTTGGATTCCTAGGTATTTTATTCCCTTTGAAGCAATTGTGAATGGGAGTTCACCCATGATTTGGCTCTCTGTTTGTCTGTTATTGGTGTATAAGAATGCTTGTGACTTTTGCACATTGATTTTGTATCCTGAGACTTTGCTGAAGTTGCTTATCAGCTTAAAGAGATTTTGGGCTGAGACAATGGGGTTTTCTGCAAACAGGGACAATTTGACTTCCTCTTTTCCTAATTGAATGCCCTTTATTTCCTTCTCCTGCCTGATTGCCCTGGCCAGAACTTCCAACACTATGTTGAATAGGAGTGGTGAGAGAGGGCATCCCTGTCTTGTGCCAGTTTTCAAAGGGAATGCTTCCAGTTTTTGTCCATTCAGTATGATATTGGTTGTGGGTTTGTCATAGATAGCTCTTATTATTTTGAGATACGTCCCATCAATACCTAATTTATTGAGAGTTTTTAGCATGAAGGTTGTTGAATTTTGTCACAGGCCTTTTCTGCATCTATTGAGATAATCATGTGGTTTTTGTCTTTGGTTCTGTTTATATGCTGGATTACGTTTATTGATTTGTGTATGTTGAACCAGCCTTGCATCCCAGGGATGAAGCCCACTTGATCATGGTGTATAAGCTTTTTGATGTGCTGCTGGATTCGGTTTGCCAGTATTTTATTGAGGATTTTTGCATTAATGTTCATCAAGGATATTGCTCTAAAATTCTCTTTTTTGGTTGTGTCTCTGCCAGGCTTTGGTATCAGGATGATGCCGACCTCATAAAATGTGTTAGGGAGGATTCCCTCTTTTTCTATTGATTTGAATAGTTTCAGAAGGAATGGTACCAGCTCCTCTTTGTACCTCTGGTAGAATTCGGCTGTGAATCCATCTGGTCCTGGACTTTTTTTGGTTGGTAAGCTATTAATTATTGCCTCAATTTCAGAGCCTGTTATTGGTCTCTTCAGAGATTCAACTTCTTCCTGGTTTAGTCTTGGGAGGGTGTATTTGTCGAGGAATTTATCCATTTCTTCTAGATTTTCTAGTTTATTTGTGTAGAGGTGTTTATAGTATTCTCTGATGGTAGTTTGTATTTCTGTGGGATCGGTGGTGATATCCCCTTTATCATTTTTTATTGCATCTATTTGGTTCTTCTCTCTTTTCTTCTTTATTAGTCTTGCTAACAAACCTGCACGTTGTGCACATGTACCCTAAAACTTAAAGTATAATAATAATAAAATTAAAAAAAATCGACAATAAAATATTTCCAGTGTCTCAATTTCTTTCTTTTAACTTTTATTTTTCTCTTAGAGGAACACATTTACACAATGATAAGTAAATGTTACTTAGACTCATTTAATCCATTGCTCAGAAAACCTTTTTAAGCCTTAATAACATATTTATTCTGTTTACTATTGTGGTGTATGGTGCTGACATGCTTAGAAAGTTTGTGGTCTTTCCCAGCACCTGCTTTTTTCAGAGATGCAACTGAATTTTTCACAGTTGAACTCTAACATTTCTCTCCTAACTGAGTGAAGTTTCACAACACATTTGAAATATTTCTGGGGCTGGGCATATGTTCCTGTTTATCCAACACAAAGCTGAGTCCTCTTTGAACTTTCATCTCCTGATAATGTGTCTCATTTTTTAACATCATAACACTCTAAGATTGGAACTGTTTGGAGACTTCTGTGGTTTCCAAAGGATTTGCTCCTTTTCCTCTCCTCAGTTTATTTCCCCCTTCATTTTAAACAACTGCCTAAGGGCTGCAATAGAAGAATATATTGGTGGCCAATACTAATAAACCTTTGTTAGGTGCCCTCTATTTCTCAGTGGGAACATTTCTAAAATCTTTACCTTACACGTCTTAAAAATCCTACAAAAGTTTCTCATGAGTTCTAATACACCATTTTGGTGCCAGAAGCTCAACCTATGCATTTCCAGCCCCCTGTCAGTTCTATTTCTGGCTGGTGTTGTTTCTCACGGGTCATGAGAGGCTAACACCAACACAGCCTCATCTCTGTAAGGAACTGGAATGATGTAGGTACAGGTTGGATATTCTAAAATATTAAAACTCATCTGGCATCCTGTCAGGTTAGTCGTGTGTGTGTGTGTATGTGTGTGTGTGTGTGTGTGTTTGTGTGTGTGTGTGTTTTCCTTATCTGGCTTAAGAAACCTGAAAATGACTTTTCTGGCTCTTTAACACCGTCTTCACACACCACAAGAATATTATCCAGGATGCATTTGGCCCCCTATCTGTTATGAAACCTTGGTGAGATATTTCTCTGGAGTACCTCCAAAGTGAAAGGATCCCACATGGCATCCTTTTACACCTCTAGGGAAGAAAAGAGGTATTCAAACTACATCATTTTCTGACTGTTTTCTTGGTTGGCTTCAAATACCAGCTTTGCTTGAGCATTGGAACCTTATGCTAGTAAAATATTACCTTCTCAGTCCCTCTTTTTAGATAGACTTTGATCTACATTCTTCCTTTCTTTTTATTTTCTCATACATTTTCCTATGAGAGCATATAATAAGACTCTCACATGAGTCCTAACAAAATAGATAAAGTAATAAAGTGTTTTAACATAGAGTAATTATTTAGGTTGCACAAAAGGAAAACTTTAGCATTGTTGTCTAAAAGATTAGAACTTGCAATTTCAACATAATTTACAATTAAAGCTCATATGAGCTGATTTTATTTCGATCTTTATGTCTGCACTATTAATTATCATTGAGTTCTTCATAAAAACAGCACTTTATGAATCCAAGATGGCATCATAATCATGCATATCTCCTCCTGGAAATTTACTCAAGTGATTGGGCAAAAATAAACTTTTCAGTGATGTTATTGCTTCATCTGTATTTAAAAGATTATTTTTATATGTCTTTGTCCATGATTGTGCTTGCAAAGAAGAGAGTAGCACTTAAGTAATTTATTTAGTATAGACATACTAACTGAATAATTGGGCCTTCTGGAATCTACTCTGGGGCCTAAAATATGTGACTGAACTGTCTATACTGGCACTATTGCCTAGATTACTGGACAGGGCTTCCTGAAAATATTAATTAGAAATATGATACAATCTATTTATTTGCCAAATGACTTGCCCATTTGGACTGCTAAGACAAACTGCCCTAGACTGGTTGTTTTATAAACAATAGAAATTTATTTCCCACAGTTCTGGAGAGTGGGAAGTCCAAGATCAAGGTGTCAACAGAGTCAGTGTCTGATAAGAGTCAGCTTTCTGGTTCATAGATGACCACCGTTTCACTGTTATCTCATGGTGGAAAGGGCTAGGAGCTCTCTCACTCCTCTTTTACAAGGACACTAATCCCATTTATAAGGACTCTTCCCTCATGACCTAATCAACTCCCAAAGTCCCCTACCTCCTAATATTGTCACCTTGTGGGTTAGGATTTTAGCATTTTAAGGGGACAGATATTCAGTCCATACCACCAAGAGATCAAATGCAGCAGAAACTTCATGGTAACTGCAAAGCAAATCTTATAATAGAGTCATTAAAAATAAAATCCAAGGAATCAAAAATTCTGTTAGAGAAAATCATTTAACCATAAAGGAAGATAGTAAAGGATGAAAAAATGAAGAAAGGATCTAGAAGCAACTAGAAAATAATTAACAAAATGACAGTAGTAAGTTCTTACCTATCAATAACTATATATTTATACATGCATTACATTCTCTAGATAAGAAACATAGAGTGGCTAAATTGATAAAAGCAAACAAACAATAAAAAACAACCACAGCTATATGCTGCCTACAAGAGTCTTACTTATAGGACACCTGTAAAGACACAGACAGAAAGTGAAGGAGTGTAAAAAGATATTCCAAGCAAATGGAAACCAAAAGAGTGCAAGAATGGCTATGTTTAATAAAATAGACTTTATATCAAAAACTGAAGAGACAAATATATCATTACAACTTAATAATTTAATGATAAAGAGATCAATTAAGAGGATATAACAATTCTAAATATATGCTTCCAACATTGGAGCACCTAAATATATAAAGCAAATATTAATAGATCTAAAAGGAGAGATAGACTTCAATACAATGATAGGAGGGAATATTAACATCTCACTTTCAGCAATGGACAGATCATTCAGTTAGAAACTCAACAAAGAAACAGTGTTTTAAACTGCACCCTACATCGAATGTGCCTAACAGACATATACAGAGCATTCTATCCAACAGCTACGGAATACTCATTCTTCTCAATTTCATATGGAACATTCTCCTGGATACATCATATTTTAGTCCCCAAAATAAGTCTTAACAAATGTAAAGACTGAAACCATACCAAGTATCTTTTCTGAACACAATGGTATAAAACCAGAAATCAGTAACAGAAGGAATATTGGAGACTAAAAATACATGGAAATTAAACAACATGCTCCTCAACCACCAATGGGTCAATGAAAAAAATCAAAAGGGGAATTTAAAAATTTCTTAACACAAATGAAAACTAAAACACAATGTACCAAAACCTATGAGGTACAGCAAAAGAAGTTCTAAGAGGAAAGTTTATAGTAGTAAACAACTACATAAAAAAGAAGAAAGATCTCAAATAAACAACTTGACATTGTACCTCAAGGAACTAGAAAAATAAGGAGAACCCCAAATTAGTAGAAGGAAAGAAATAATAAAAATCAGAACACAAGTAAATGGTAGACTTTCAAAATACAAAAAATTAATAAAATGAATAAAAATACTAAATAAAATTGGCAAACCTTTAGCTAGACTAAGGAAAAAAGAAAAGATCCAAATAAATAAAATCAGAGACAAAAAAAGATACTACAAATTGTCCCCACAGAAATAAAAGAATCATAAGAGACTATTATGAACACCTACTTGCCAATAAATAGGAAAAACTTGAAGAAATGGATAAATTCCTGGAAACATAGAACTTACCAAAATTGAATCATGAAGATATAGAAAACCTAAGCAGATCAATAACCACTAAAGAGATTGGATCAATAATAAAAAGTCACCTATCAAAGAAAAGCCGAGGACTGAATGGCTTCCCTGCTGAATTCTACCAAACATTTAAAAAAGGACTAATACCAATTATTTCCCCACTATTCCAAGAAATCGAAGCTGAGAGAATTCTTCCTAACTCTTTCTGCATGGCCGGCATTTCCCTGATACCAAAGCCAGACAAGGATACAACAAAAAAAGAAAACTGCAGGCCAATATCACTGATGAACAATTGACACAGAAATCTTCAACAAAGTATTTGTAGACTAAATTCAACAGCATAGTAAAAAGATCATTCACCATGATCAAGAGGGATTCATTCCAGGGATGCAAGATTGGTTCAACATAAGCAAATCAATAAGTGTGACAACACATTAACAGAATCAAGAACAGAAATCATATGATCATTCCAATCGATCCAGAAAAAGCGCTTGATAAAATTCAACATCACTTCATGATAAAAACCTCAATAAACTAGGTATAGAAGGAACATACATCAAAACAATAAAAGCCATGTATGACAACCTACATAATATGTCAAACACTATGTATACAACAAGGGACTAATAGTCAGAATATATAAGGAACTTGAGCAACTCAAAAAAGAAAATCTGATTTTAAAATGAACAAAAAGCTCAAATACACATTTCTTAAAAGAAGATACACAAATCATCGATAGGTTTATGAAAAAATGCTCAATATCACTAACCATCATGGAAGTGCAATTCAAAACCACAGTGAGATATCACTTCAACTAATTAAAATAGCTCTTATTAAAAAGACAAAATATAACAAATGCTGGTGTGGATATAGAATAAAGGGAACACATACACTCTTGATGTGAATGTGAATTAGTACTGCCATTATAGAAAACAGTATGGCAGTTTCTCAAAAAATTAAAAATAGAATTACCATATAATCCAGCAACTGCATTATTGGATATATGTTCAAAGGAAATAGTATTAGTATGTTGAAGAGATATTCGCACTCCATGTTTATTGCCAAACTATTCACAATTGCCAAGATATAGAATCAACCTAGGTGTCCATTAATGGATAAAGAAAATGTGGGTATCTATATACAATGGAGTGCTATTCGGCCATAAAAAGAATGAAATATTGGAATTTGTGGTGACATGGATGTACTTCAAGGACATTATGTTAAGTGAAATAAGCCAGACACAGAAAGACAAATACTACATGATCTTACTCATATGTGGAATCTAAGCAAGGTGATCTCAGAAGTGCAGAGTAGAATAGTAGTTACCAGAGTTAGGGGAGTAGAGAATGATTGGCCAATGGAGACAAGTTGCAGTTAGAGGAGAGGAATAATTTCTGGAACAAAGTTACAGTTAGACAGGAGAAATAAGTTCTGATGTTTTATATTGCACAGTAGGGTGACTATGGTTAACAATATTATACATTTCAGAATAACTTGTTCTCACCACAAAGAAATGATAAATTTATGAGTTGATGAATATGCGAAATACCCTGATTTGGTTATTATACAATGTATACATGTTTTGAAACATCACACTCTACCCCATAAATAAATACAGTCATTAATATCAATTTAAAAAAGTATTTGAAAGTCTATTAATTCAAATAATCTTCCTGAAAAAAAGTTACCTTTAAAAGAAATACATAAAAACTGAGAAAGGAATCAGAATTAAGAATTGAAGAATGAAGCAGCCCGGTGTCAACATGACTTTTGATTAGCATTGTATTCATTCAGTGAAACAGGCAGTGATACAAAAAGTTATTGTAATTATAATCCACAACACAAATGTCAACGTGATTTTTAAGAAAAAGTACTAAATATTCAAAATAATATTTTAATATTAAATGAAACTAAACATTCAAATGATATTAATAAAGATGATGAAGGGCAATTGGATTGAAGGAATATTGAAGGAAGTTTGCCTAATTCCATGTCTTAAATGAAGAAGATTCAAAAGGTTAGTTCATTAACTTTTAGTTTTAAAATTTTTTTCAAGTTATTTATTATAAAGAAACAGCTTCTACTGATAGAGATACAACTGTCTTTTCATATACTTTTTGTTTTCCAATATTTCTGATATGAGCCAGTTAATTTCAAATGTTACTCGGATATGTTCTGCAAAAGGAAATTCTAAGAGTGCTTTCTCTAAGTATATAAGACTTTGGGTTTTTATTCAATCAAGATTCAATGATGAAAACTAAAACCACAATTTAATTTGTATTTTCTTGCCCCAAGAATCTTTTGTGGCAGCAGCTAATTGCAGATAAAATAACCAGACATATTAGTAAGTGAAGAAGGAAAGTGACTAATTCATGGATCGATGATACTTATGCATGTCAATTTTGTCTATGTTATTATTGAGACTTACTTTAAGAATCTGGGAAAAAATGAATCTCACTGAGGTGCAAAGTAATTATTAATCCAGAGGAAGGAGAAGAAAGCCTGACTAGTTGCTGTGGAAAGATTTAGTCAGGGTATGTGTGAGAGAAGAAAAAGAGTGGCAAGAGATGGGTCAGCAGCTGCAGATATTCCCATCAGAGGCCCAGCATGTCTTCTAGAGATTGCCCTAATTCCCCTAGATTCAGTTTATATATATTATATGTTTTTAAATTAGTCAGCTTTCTCTTGTCCACATCACAGAAATTGCAAACGAATACTGAGCCAGGAGATAAGTGGCACGAGCTGCTTTTGAGTCATTCTCTTACTAATAACAAGAAGGAAATAAACTCTACCTAGAAAAGTACAAAAACATAATGGAAAGCAATGATTTGCCTCTTGCTAAAGAAATAATTTTATTGGGATTTGAGAGACTATTAGAAAATTCTTGGAGAAAAAACATGGATTTGAAGAATCTTAAGTAAGCTAGCAATTCCACATGTATATTGCCATATTATTTTTAAAGAGACAGGAGAAATTGACTTTTCATATATAGAAAGCAATTTGATTCTCAGCAAAATTCATGTAAAAACTTACCTTTATTTACACATATTAGGAATTGTAATGAAATAGTTGAAGATGGAGTGCTTTAAAATGAGCTGAGAAATAATCTTCACATATTTGAGGCTGCCTAATCACACTTTTGGGATATTTTGAAGTCATAGTGTAGACAACTTAAAATGAAAATCTTGATTGGTTGAAAATTACATCAAAAATCTTTTTTAAAGAACATTCGTTTCTATTTGAGAATTTCTAGCATTTTATTATAAAATGGAAAAATAAAAAAAAAACAACGATAGATTAGCCGCAATGTATTGACTGACTCATTCACGCATTTTTTTTTCATTAATTAAGTGCTGAGGTTCATAGTCTCTGCCCTCATGAAACTGGCACAACTACAACAAAACAATCCCAAAAGTAAAAATTCCACTGTAAAAGTAAATTACCCAAAAGATTGCACTATGCTGGAGTAATCAGGTTTTTGGTGTTCTTTCCCCCCTTTCTTCTGTTTTATATTTTCTCAATATTATATTTTCTCAATATTTCTCTTCTGTTTTCTCAATATTACTTTAAGGAATATTGCCCTTAAAGTACTCTTAAAGTCCCACTGATTAGGAGCACCATGCCAAAAGCTTTATAAACATTGTCTCATTAATCTTAATGATTAATGACAACTAATAGATAATCCCTATTTTATACTTGTAGAAATGAAGTCTTAAAAGATTAAAAATCATATCTCAGGCACTCAATTGTAGAGTAATTTGAAACCTGGTTGGTTTCACTTTGAATGCTCATGGCCAGTATGACACGTTAGCAAATCATAGAAAAACTTATAAAATTATATTCATTCCTCCAGAATGGGACATAATGTGTCAAAAGATAAAGTAAAATCACATTTTCTTGGAATTTAACTTGTATTTTTTGTATAAGAAATAAAGCAGTTCTTTATTTTTTTCAGAATCAGCTCAGTTCCCCTTCCCATTGGGCTATTGGGCAACATTATCTATTGTTCTTGAATCTCTTCCACTCCAAGGTTGCACCAGGGATCTAATATTATAAACAAGTTGGAAGGTATTCTGGTGATCCTGTGGACATTGGTTATCTGTCTCTGCTAGTTTTTACTGAAATGCCCATTGTGCAAGCCACACAGTCCATCAGATCAACGTAACTCTACAGCTTTTTAAAATCATACTTTAAACATGACCTCTGGAGATCTCTGGAGAGTAGGAAAATTGTAGTTATTCCTCTTTGGAGTCTGCAATCTCCTTGGAATATTGTCTGAGACTAGGTAGTAGTTCTCTTCACTCCCAAAACAGCTGTAAAATTTAAAACCCCTGTCTGTGTTTTATGGGACTAGCATGGCCCCATACTCTTGCTAACCCTTGTGAGAAATAAGGATTAATTTGTCCAAGTTATATTCCCCTATATTCTGGCTTTCTGAAGAGAGATCTGGACTTCTGCAAGGCCCCATGGAAATTGGCTATACAGTCTTTGTTTAGGGCAGTCAATACCTGTCAGTCTCAAAGCTTGGTCCCTATTTCCTCACCGCATCATGCCAGCTGAGAGGCCACTGCTTCCACAGCCATGAAGGTGGACGGGGTGAATTCTTTGCTAACTTACCACAATGTGCAGCTCTAAGTGTGAGGCTTATATCTCTCCTATCTAATTCCCAAGAAAGGGGCTGACATTATTCCCAAACAACACCACCAAACTAGCAGCTTAAAGCTCTAACAATGGTTCTCCATATCACCTTGCTGTTGAATCCTGGCATTTAATGCCCACGTGCCCCCCATCCTGGGATGAAGTTGATGTTTCCCTAATCCTGCAACATAAAAGCATCATGGCCCAAAGATCTGAGTCTTTTTCCAGACCTGAGAGTTAAGCTCTACTAGGCTGCTCTGTAGTGCCCCACAGCACCTGCTATTGCTCCTGCCACCTGAGTATTCCCGAAGAAATGCTACTCAAGCAAGCCTAGTTCAAGTGACATATGGCCACTTGAACTTGTCTATACAATATCAAATTACATTTTTGTTTTGCTAACTTGAAAGATATAAAATGCTTTCAATATCCATACCCTTGGCTGCTAGGGGACTGAACATCTTTTCATGGTGTTATTGGTCATTTTTATTTATACCACTGTGAAGTTCCTGTATCACAGTCTTTGTCTTTTTCTTATTAACTTGTAGAAGCTTACTGAAAGATAATCCTCTCTTATATGTGCCATTAACCTCTTTTCCCATTCTTTATCCTTTAACCTTAGTTATGATATTTGTGTTTGAAAAAAAAAACCTACATTTTTACTACTGACTTTTACCTCAACTTCCTGTGTTTTTCATTTTAAAAATAATCTGATCTTATTTATTTCCTACTCTTAGAAAATCTTATTTTTTACTGGATTCAAGGTCAGGGTAGAAGCTCTCAGAGAGAACAGCCTCTGCTTCTCAGGAACCTGTTCCTGGCATTTCTCTTTGGTTTCCCATTCTCTTGGTCAAAAGTTTAGCATATTCTGCAGCCTCTTATTTATTTTTCTTAGCAAGCTGTGTCTTCAGAGCAATATGTGGATGGTTTGTGATGCAGGAAACATGGAATAACAGGATGCTGAATCTTGGGCAGTCTGGTCCTGAGTTCTTTACCTTCTTTGTTTAGGGACTTTCTCACAACATATGGTAGGTATCATCTTTTTAGAGATATTTGAAAACTTAGCAGATTCTGCTAGCTCTTTTGGGCCCTAGGTGATGAGGCATAGTGTTATCAGTCAGTCCAAGAATATCCTTCTCTCCCCCGACTTTTTTTTTTTTTTTACAATAACCAAATTAAGAGCATTCAAATTGACATCCACAATGCAACCTCAAATGTATTTGTACTTTCACCAGTTCTCCTTGGCATGTGATAGGAACACTCCTTACTTAGTAGCAGCAAACATAGCCATGGGTCAAGACATTCTGCTTCATGGGGAAACTTTGTTTGCAGTTCCCATCAGTGATTCAGATGACATAAGCTTTCCACTCTTCCGTCAGCATTAGCAGCAATTTCTGTGGCCATACGCTTCTCATAAAAGGTATGATGTTTGTGTTCACTGTCCATTTCAGTGCGTTTCTAGCAGCTAGTGACTGAGAGGGAAACATTCGTGTTCACTCTGAAGTGGTACTTCCCTCTGAAATACCATGAAAAAGAACGAGCCAATCCTATATTTTAACTATGTATTAGACATTTTTATTTGCATATACTAAATAAACGCATTTTACCTTTCTCTCATGAACTCATCTTCACAATTTTCCTATCTTGACTTGATCCCAGAATATTACTGGATACATTGACCTAAAACACAGTCAATTTTGACTTTTTTTTTTTTTTGCCTTTAGGCTTTTTCTAGAAAGAGTTAATCAATATACATTTGATGCCATAGACACACGTTGTGACTTTATTTATTTGGCTTTTATTCAAAGTTGGTAGAGAAACTATTACATTGTCATTTTGCTTGCAAAGTGCTCCCTTGAGTTTCGAGTTTCATCGTGGGAGAAAAAAATGTTTATACAAAAAAACTTTTATGTGCCAATTTTTGGTCAATGAAAACTGAATTATGTTTATTTAATATACAAGTCAGCTGTTATTTTCCTTTCAAAAAAAAAAGCTTATTAGCAAACCTCTTTTCTTGACCTTTTTAGAACATCATTTCATGAGTGTACGGGACGTCTGGAGGGGGCCAGCACTTGCTGTTCCTCTCAGCCACCCGTTCTTCTACAGAGTTTACACGGTTGCCTCCAGTCCCATCTATAGGAATTTTTGTGCAGGTTTACTATGTGTTATCTTTTACGTAAACCATGCAACCCTTGACATTTTATTTCCCAATAGCCAGCTAGGTAGAAAAAGAATCAACTGTGATTTTAATTTTAATGAAGCAGAATTTACATTGTTTCCAGGCTGTCTGCCAACTTGCTATTTAGGAAAGTTAACCCAGATGCAGCTTAATCAGTCTGTCTTTTTTCTTTTTTTATCACCAAAAATTCTCTTGTCAAGATCAGATGAAGGGTAATAATATACCCTTAATGGTTTTGCACAGTTCATTCCTGAACTTCAGTGAACAGGAACTAGCTGGTGTTTCCCAGAGGCCCTAAAGATCCCTTTTCTACCCTCACTCATGATCTACTTTAGTCAGACACTCTCCTGTCTCCTGTTCAACTTCTTTCTGTTGGCTTCAGCAAATCCATCAGTGGCTAACATGTGGCCTGTTGACCAAAATAGTTTCGGAAGCAAAATCTGACCTCATTGTAATAGGTCTCCCATCAAGCCATAAAAGTTGTTATTTTATTAAAAGTGTCTTGATGAATAGGTTGGAATTTTATGCTCTCACAGAACATTAGATTGCTACTTATGTTTCAGAATTTGCATCACTGATTCCTGTAGCCATCACATTTTATATTCTATCATGTCTCTGTTATTTAAAGATGTGTGTTTGTACATTATGTATATACACACCACTAGAATATCATGACATCATACTGGGATGCTAAAAGTTGGTGGTAAAACAGATGCAGATTATGGTGTCTGCCCCCAGGTGTCTAATTAAAAAAGCAAGATGATAGTAGCATTGATAAATCTAGTATCTAATACAAAATCAAGAAGCAGAATAGCTCATCTCAGTCCAATATATGTTGATTCTTCTCTTACGAAAGAGTAAACAGAACTAATAGGTCCATTTCATGTCCTCTATCAAAACATAGATGGCCAGATTCATTCCACATTGCCTTTCTTCAACACCAGCCCCTCCCTGACTACCTCACATCTTTTCTACTTTAGTAGGCAATTCCATGATAAGAACATTTGGGACCTGTTTGCCCTCTCATCCTTTCCCTGCCTTCCCCCTGCTCTGCATCAAGGCACACCAACCTCTGCGGCTGTGTTTCCCAGGCTCAGTGGCTACAAATAGATTATGGAGGAGGTGGTGGGGTGGAAGAAGCCAGGGTATCTCTTTTCTTCCCCTGCCTTCCAACAGCTTTATGAATCCAGCTCTTGGCAGGCAAACCAGCTATGGTTCCAGCTTCCACTACCGCCAGTAACACTGCGTTCACTCTTTATCCCTTCAGTCATGGGTCAGGTTGGCTTCTTGCTGTTAGAGGTCTTTGCATTGGCCCACTGTCCTCTCTTTGGTTTCTCAGCTCTTTCATCACCCAGGGAATCAATTTTCTCCATTAAAGTCTCTTTAACTACTCAGGTGGTTTCTGTTTCCTGGCTAGACTCTATGATGATACACATAATTTCCTCAGTACATATGAAATAACCTTTCTGACTTTTGGGGCTTTAAAAAAAATCTCTGTAAAGACTAGAAATTATTCCATCACTCACAGAGGGCAAAGCCAAAAATATAACTGCCAGGGGGAAGCCCAAGAATGTGCCACTTTTTAATTCACTCTGATACATCTGTTGCCTTGCTCTATTTAGGATGTAATATATTTATTTAAAATAAATATTTCCTTGACAAAGATGGTTATAGTTAAGGAATCTCTGCTTTAAGAAAGCTCAAGAAGAGGAAATACTGCTTTTTACTTAATATTTTCTCTAATTAGACTTTACTGGTTGTTAGAATTTTTAAAAATATTTTTAAAAACGTTTACAAAGAATTATTTCAGTCATTTGTGAAATAGAAAAAAATCAAGCAACATACAACATTTTGCATTATTTTTCTCTGGCTAACTAGTATAAAATACAAAACTAGTAACAATAAATATAGCTTCCCAAGTTTCCCACTTCATTTCAAATGAATCAATGACTTAGAGTAGAGTCCTTTAAACTTTGCTACAGTTGACATTAAATATTGACTTTCAATACATTTTCTCTTGATGTTGTTTGTCTGTTTTGCAATAAGATGCCAGAAATCTTATAAAATAAGCAAGAAGATGGGGGGAAAGTGTCATACTTTCTGGTTCATGCTCTGTATTCCTCCTGAAATAAATGATGAAGGGATCCAAGGAGAACATGGCACTGATGGAGGAGCCTTAGATATGATGTGGAAATAAAATACAGAATCCTAAATAACTTTTATGTCTATTTAAAATTTCAATTTTCCTATTTTCTTTATTTCTAAAAGAAAAACTCTAAGCTTAGGTTTTTATTAATTACCACACTGCTTTTATAAAGAATGAATGTTAATGCCTGTATTAGTCAGGATTCTCTAAAGGGACAGAACTAATAGGATATATGTATATAAAAAGGGGAGTTTATTAGGAGAATTGACTCACACAATCAAAAGGTAAAGTCCCATGATATGCCGTCTACAAGTTGAAGAGCAAGGAAGCAAATGGTGGATCAGTCCTTGTCCCAAAACCTCAAAAGTAGGGAAGCCAACAGTGCAGCCTTCAGTCTGTGGCCAAAGGCCCAAGGGACCCTGGAAAACCACTGGTGTAAGTCCAAGAGTCCAAAAGCTGAAGAACTTGAAATCTGATGTTCAAGGGCAGGAAGCACCCAGCATGGGAGAAAAATGAAGGCCTGAAGACTTAGCAAGTCAAGTCCTTCCAACTTCTGCCTGCTTTATTCTAGCTGTGCTGGCAGCTGATTTGATGGTGCCCACCCAGTGGAGGATTGGTCTGTCTCTCCCAGTCCACTGACTCAGATGTTAATCTCTTTTGGCAACACCCTCACAGATATACCCAGGAACAATACTTTGCATCCTTCAATCCAATCAAGTTGACAATATTAACCATCACAAGTCCACTCCTTGTCAATTTGAACCCATATGCAGCTCCTGAAATCATACATAATCTTCAAATGAAGACAATAATAAGGTCATAATTATGCCTAACATAATATGGCTATCCTTCGTACAACCAGAAGCGTACTAATCCTTAACCTAAATGCTATTTCATAAAATTAACAACACTTAAATGCTGATATGAAGTCAATAAATCTTATGTCACATGATAAAGGAAAAAGGAAATAAAATGAAGCTATTTTCTTAGTACAAGTGTATACATGCACAAACATATTCTTAACAAAATAAGTAGGAAATATTCATGACAATTACAGTCCTCATTTCTGCAACTTGTCACGTGGCCATAGCTGGTATTGATGACTACCTTCTTCTATCACCCATTCTGTATTCCCTTTGCCTTCAGCAAGCACCTCAGCAGGTCATGGTTTTTTACCTAGTGGAGTGACCCAAACCTTCTTTTCTGAAGGGTCTGGGTCATTTATAGTCCTGCCTGGATTGGACTGTTGTAGTTTCCCATTGACCTTAATCACAGGTCATGGTAATACTAAGAGATGCCCTAAAGGATCTCCTGAATTCCACGCATACTCTTTCTTACCTCCATTGTGGAGAAGTAGACTGATTTCATCTTGATATTTGGGCCAATCACTCCAGCCAACACTGTAGCTCCCTTCTTAGCCTGTTGACTCAGAGGTAGGAGGAGCCCAAAGTGTCCAGGTGGCAATCTTAACTTCCAGTTTAATGGAATAATTGTTGTGTCTCCTGGTGGTAGCATTCCTCTCTCTGGAGCTAAGACCTCCAGGCCAACAGAACCTAATGTCACAGGAACAGGAAGCAAAAATTTTGCCTGTGGGTCACTAGAGGTGATGGTGAGTGGTGCTACTTCCACTTCCACCCCTTGATTCCTGGACCCATGAATCCTATTCAAGAAACAGTACCATATATTGGACATTGATTCAGAGCATACACAGCCTTCTGGAGAGCTTTGTCCCAACCCTGCAAAGTATTGTCACCTAGTTGGCATTGTAATTGTGACTTCAAAAGACCGTTCCACCATTCTATCAATCCAGCTGCTTCAGGTTGATGGGGAACATGGTAAGACCAGTGAATTCCATGAGCATGAGCCCACTGCTGCATTTATTTCGCCATAAAGTGAGTGCCTTGGTCGGAGGCAATGCTGTGTGGAATACCATGACAGTGGATAAGGCATTCTGTGAGTCCACAGATGGCAGTCTTGGCAGAAGCATTGCATGCAAGCTATGCAAACCCATATCCAGAATAAGCATTTATTCTGGTGAGGACAAACAGCCGCCTTTTCCATGATGCAAGAGGTCCAGTATAATCAACCTGCCACCAAATGGCTGGCTAAACACCCCAAAGAATTGTGCCATATCGAGGACTCAGTTGTTGGTCTCTGCTGCTGCTGGCAAATTGGGCATTCACTGGTGGCCATAGCCAGGTCAGCCTTGGTGAGTGAAAGTCCATGTTGCTGAGCTCATGCATAACCTCCATTCCTACTACCATGGCCACTTTGTTAATGGGCCCATTGGGTGATGACAGGGGTTACTAGGGAAAGAGGCTGAGTGGTGTCCACGGAATGAATCATCCTATCCACTTGATTATTAAAATCCTCCTCTGCTGAGGTCACCTGTTTGTGAGCACTCACATGAAATACAAATATCTTTAGTTTTTGACCACTCAAAGAGGTCCATCCACATAGCTCTTCCCCAAATTTCTTTGTCACCAATTTTCCAGTCATGCTTCTTCAAAGTCCCTGACCTTCCAGCCAAACCAGTGAATATAGCTCATGAATCAGTATATAATCACACATCTGGCTATTTCTCCTTCCAAGCAAAGTACACAACCAGGTGCACTGTCTGAGTTCTGTCCACTGGGAAGATTTCTCTTCTCCACTGTCCTTCAGGGATGTCCTAGATAGGGGCTGTAGTGCTACAGCTGTCCACTTTCAGGTGTTGCCTGCATATTGTTCAGAACCATCTGTGAACCAGGCCCTGGTCTTCTCTTCCTGTCAATTGATCATAGGGAACTCCCCATGAGGCCATTGGTGCAGGCTGGCGGAAGGAAGGCAGGGTGGCAGGCGTGGGGAACATGGGCGTTTGAGCCACTTCCTCATGTAATTTACTTGTGCCATCAGGACCTGCTCGAGCCTGATCACATATATATCACTTCCATCTGATGATGGAATGCTGCTGTGCATGCCCCACTTCATGGCTAGATAGGTCAGAAGGCACCCAGTTCATGATAGGCAGTTTAGGTCATATGGTGACTTGATGACCCATAGTCAAACATTCAATTACTAGCAAAGCCCAGTGACAGGCTCAGAGCTGTCTCTTAATAGGAGAGTAGTTATATGCAGAAGATGGCAGAGCCTTGCTCCAAAATCCTACAGGCCTCTGCTGTGATTCACCTGTGAAAGGCCTACCAAGGCTCCAAATAGCATCCCTTGGATCTGCTGGGTCATATGGCCCAAGTGGCAGAGCAGCTTGCCCAGCAGCCTGGACCTGTTGCAGAGCCTTCTCTTGTTGTGGACCCCACTCAAGCCTTTCCAGTCACTCAATAAATGGGCCGGCGTAACACACCAAAATAAGGAATGTGTTGCCTGAAAAATCCAAAGAGGCCCACTAGGCATTATGCCTCTTTCTTGGTTGTAGGAGGGACCAAATGAAACAACTTATCCTTCCCGTTAGAAGGAATATCTCAACAGGCCCCACACCATTGGACCCCTAGAAATTTTACTAAGCTAGAAGGCCCTGAATTTTAGTTGGATTCATTTTCCATCTCCTGGCACACAAATGTCTCACCAATAAGTCCAGTGTGTTTACTACTTCTTGCTCACTGGATCCAATCAACATAATGTCATCAATGTAATGGAATAGTGTGGTATCTTGTGGAAGTGAAAAGTGATCAAGATCTCTCTGAACAAGATTATGACACAAAGCTGGAGAGTTGATATACCCCTGAGATAGGACAGTGAAGGTATATTGCTGGCCTTGCCAGCTGAATGCAAATTGCTTCTGGTGTGCCTTATAGACACGAATAGAGAAAAAGCCATTTGCTAAATCAATGGCTGCATACCAGGTACCAAGAGATGTGTTAATTTGCTCAAGCAATAAAACCACATCGGGTACAGCAGCTGCAATTGGAGTCACCACTTGGTTAAACTTATGATAATCCATTGTCATTATCCAAGATCCATCTGTCTTCTGCACAGGCCACATAGGAGAGTTGAATGGGGATATGGTGGGAATAACCACCCCTGTGTCTTTCGAGTCTTTGATGGTGGCACTAATCTCTGCAATCCCTCCAAGGGTGCAGTATTGGTTTTGATTTACTATTATTCTAGGTAGAGGCAGCTCTAATGGCTTCTATTTGGCCTTTCCCACCATAACAGCCCTCACCCTACCAGTCAGGGAGCCAATGTAGGGATTCTTCCAGCTGCTGCTAAGTGTGTCTATGCCAGTTATGCATTCTGACAGGGGTGGGAATTCTGGCACTGGGGAAATGACCACAGGATGAGTCCAAGGACACACTGGATCCACTGTAAGTTGGACCTGAGCTAAAACTCTGTTAATTACCTAACCTCCATAAGTCCCTACCTTAACCGGAGGACCAAAATAAGGATGTGTCCCCATTCAAATCTGAACTTGAATTGTATCTCCCAGAATTCCTACGTGTTTTGGGAGGGACCCAGGGGGAGGTAATTGGATCCTGGGGTCTGGTCTTTCCCGTGCTATTCTTGTGATAGTGAATAAATCTCATGAGATATGATGGGTTTATCAGGGGTTTCTGTTTTTGCTTTTTCCCCCAGGTTCTCTCGCTGCCATGATGTAAGAAGTGCCTTTCACTTCTCACCATGATTCTGAGCCCTCCCCAGCCATGTGAAACTGTAAGTCCAATTAAACCTCTTTTTCTTCCCAGTCTCAGGTATGTCTTTGTCAGCAGTGTGAGAACAGATTAATTCAGTAAATTGGTACCAGTAGAGTGGGTTGTTGCTGAAAACATACCCAAAATTTTGGAAGGTTGTTACCCAGTTGGAACAGTTGGAACAGTTTGGAAGGCTCAGAAGACAGGAAAATGTGACCAAGTTTGGAACATCCTAGAGACTTGTTGAATGGCTTTGACAAAAATGCTGATAGCGATATGAACAATAAGGTGCAGGCTGAGGTGGTCTCAGATGGAGATGGAGAGCTTGTTGGGAACTGGAGCAAAGGTGACTTTTGTTATGTTTTAACAAAGAGACTGGCGACATTTTGCCCCTGCCCTAGAAATTTGTGAAACTTTGAACTTGAGAGATATGATTTAGGGTATCTGGCAGAAGAAATTTCTAAGCAGCAAAGCATTCAAGAGGTGACTTGGGTGCTGTTAAAAGCATTCCATTTTAAAAGGGAAACAGAGCATAAAAGTTCAAAAATTTGCAGCCTGACCATGTATTAGAATAGAAAAACCCATTTTTTGAGGAGAAATTCAAGACAGCTGCAGAAATTTGCATAAGTAGCATGGAACCTAATGTGAATCCCAAAGACCATGGGGAAAATGTCTCCAAGCCATGTCAGAGACTTTCACAGCAGCCTCTTCCATCGCAGGCCAGAGACCCAGGGGGAAAAAGTTATTTTGTGGGCTGGCCCCAGGGTCCTCGTGCTGTGTGCAGCCTAGGGACTTGGTACCCTGTGTCCCAGCCACTCCAGGTGGAAGCCTCAAGCCTTGGCAGTTTCCACATGTTGCTGAGCCTGTTGGGGAACAGAAGTCAATAATTAAGGTTTGGAAACCTCAGATTTCAGAAGACTTCAGATGTATGGAAATGCCTGGTTGCCCAGGCAAAAGTTTGCTGCAGGGGCGGGCCCCTGATGGAGAGGGGAGTGCGGATGGGAAATGTAGGGTTGTAGCCCCCACACAGAGTTCCTACTAGGGCACTGCCTAGAGGAGCTGTGAGAAGGGGGTCACCGTCCTCCAGACCCCAGAAATGTAGATACATCAACAGCTTGCACTGTGCACCTGGAAAAGCCACAGACACTCAGCACCAGTCCATGAAAGCAGCCAGGAGGGAGGCTGTACCCTACAAAGTCACAGGGCCGAAGCTGCCCAACACCATGGGAACCCACCTCTTGCATCAGCTTGACCTGGATGTGAGACCTGGGGTCAAAAGAGATCATTTTGAAGCTTTAAAATCTGGCTGTCCTGCTGGATTCCAGACTTGCAAGGGCCCTGTGACTCCCTTGTTTTGGACAATTTCTCCCATTTGGAATGGCTGTATTTACCCAATACCTGTACCCCCATGGTATCTAGGAAGTAACTAGCTTTTTTTTTATTTTACAGGCTCATAGTCAGAAGGGACTTTTGGGTTACTACTGAAATGAGTTAAGATTTTGGGGGCCTGTTGGGAAGGCATGATTGGTTTTGAAATGTGAGGACATAAGATTGGAAGGGGCAGGGGTGGAATAATATGGTTTGGCTGTGTCCCCATTCAAATATGAATTTGAATTGTATCTCCCAGAATTCCCACGTGTTGTGGGAGGGACCCAGGGGGAGATAATTTATTCATGGCGGTTGGTCTTTCCCATGCTATTCTGGTGATAGTGAATAAGCCTCACGAGATCTGATGGGTTTATCACGGGTTTCTGCTTTTGCTTCTTCCTCATTTTCTCTTGCTGACATGATGTAAGAAGTACCTTTCACCTCCTGCCATGATTCTGTGGCTTTCCCAGCCATGTGGAACTGTGAGTCCTCTTTTTCTTCCCAGTCTCAAGTATGTCTTTATCAGTAACATGAAAATGGACTAATACAATAGCACAAAGTACAACAGATTTGTTATAGCTTAAGACTAGTTTCACAAATCCTTTTTCCAATTAATTAAAACTTTGCAGAGGAAATAAACAGTGATTTTTACCATTCAACCAGTTTGCACACAGAAAGCGAGGGAGAGGAAAGCATTGCCTGAGGTGGGGTGGGGAAGGTGAGGTGCTCAGAGAGGCCAGAGAGAGACCTACCCATTGCAGGGACACTAAAAAGTGCAGGTGGCTACTTGTCAATAGTGAATGGATCTTTTCCAGCAGTCCCATCAGCATTCAAGTTTCCCCTTTTTGGTGAGGAAAAAGCTCCCTATGTCCCACGATCCTGTTCATGCCAATTCTATCACCTAGAGCTGTCAGCAAAGAGTGCAAGGCAGATTAATTCAAACAGAATAGCAATTTAATTCAGTCCCAGCTATTTATCTTTGTTTTTATTGCATTTGCTTTTGGGATCTTGGTCATGAAATCTTTGCCTAGGCCAATGTCTAGAAGGGTTTTTCCAGTGTTATCTCCTAAAATTTTTATAGTTCCAGGTCTTAGATTTAAGTCCTTAATCCATCTTTAGTTGATTTTTGTATAAGGTGAGAGATGAGGATGCAATTTCTTTTTTCTTTTTTTTTTTTTTTTTAGATGGAGTCTCGCTCTGTCGCTCAGGCTGGAGTGCAGTGGCACAATCTCGGCTCACTGCAAGCTCCGCCTCCTGGGTTCATGCCATTCTCCTGCCTCAGCCTCTCCGAGTAGCTGGGACTACAGGTGCCCACCACCACGCCCGGCTAATTTTTTTTGTATTTTTAGTAGAGACGGGGTTTCACCGTGGTCTCGATCTCCTGACCTCATGATCCGCCCGCCTCGGCCTCCCAAAGTGCTGGGATTACAAGCATGAGCCACCGTGCCTGGCCGAGGATGCAGTTTCATTCTCCTACATGTAGCTAGCCAATTATCCCACCACCATTTATTGAAAAGGGTGTCCTTTCCCCACTTATGTTTGTGTTTGCTTTGTCAAAGATCAGTTGACTGTAAGCATTTGGGTTTATTTCTGGGTCCTCAATTCTGTTCCATTGGTCTATGTGCCTATTTTTATACCAGTACCATGCTGTTTTGGTGACTATGGCCTTATAGTATAGTTTGAAATCAGGTAGTGTGATGCCTCCAGATTTGTTCTTTTTACTTAGTCTTGCTTTGGCTATGAGGGCTTTTTTTGTGGGGGTGGGGTGGTTCCATATAAAGTTTAGAATTATTTTTCTAATTCTATGAAGAATGGTGGTGGTATTTTGATGAGAATTGTGTTGAATTTGTAGATTGCTTTTGGCAGTATGGGCATTTTCACAATATTGATTCTGCCCATCCATGAGCATGTGTTTCCATTTGTTTGTATTGTCTATGATTTCTTTCAGCAGTGTTTTGTAGTTTTCCTTGTAGAGGTCTTTCAGCTTCTTGGTTAGGGGTGATGGGCACACCAAAATCTCAAATCACCACTAAAGAACTTACTCACATAACCAAACACCACCTGAACCCCAATAACATATGGAAAAGAAACAAACAACAACAACAACAACAAAGAGAATAGCAATTAATATCCCATAGCACCAAACCCATTCTTAGCCAAAAGGGACTTTGCCGAGAAGGACTTTACTGAGAGGGGCTTCTAACCCCTTAAATCTTAGGAGGGTCTCTAACCCTTCTAAATTGGGCATCTAACCCAAGGTTGGTCAAGCGTTCTTGCCTTTTATTAAGAAGGGCCTCTAACTCACACTGTCTTAGGAGATACTCTAACTCCCCTAAGTTGAGCCTCTAACCCAATCCCATCCTGTACCCAGTTATATGTAACCCAATTACCCAAAGTTATCCAATCAGTGCTACAGTCTATTTCCTTTGGGGTGGGGTATCGCCTCAGTATCGTCCCTTCAGGATTCACCAGAAAGATGTTACCAGACCTCACCACTTACCCAAAGTTAGCCTAGTGTCAAGGGTTTCCTTGGTATCGTCCCTTCTGTGGTTGCCAGAAAGATGTTACAGGAAAGGGGTTCCAATTCAGACCCCAAGAGAGGGTTCTCGGATCTCATGCAAGAAAGAATACAGGGTGAGTCCATAAAGTGGAAACAAGTTTATTAGGAAAGTAAAGGAATAAAAGAACGGCTACTCCATAGATGGAGCAGTTTCGAGGGCTGCTGGTTGCCCATTTTTATGGTTATTTCTTGATGATATGCTAAACAAGAGGTGGATCATTCATGCCTCCCCTTTTTAGATCACATAGGGTAACTTCCTGATGCTGCTATGGCATTTGTAAACTTTCATGGCCCTGGTGGTAGTGTAGCAGTAAGGACCAACAGAGGTCACTCTCATGGCCATCTTGGTTTTGGTGGGTTTTGGCTGGCTTCTTTATTGCAAACTGTTTTATCAGCAAGGTCTTTATGACCTGTATTTGTATTGACCTCCTATCTCATCCTGTGACTTAGAATGTCTTAACCATCTGGGAATGCAGCCCAATAGATCTCAGCCTTATTTTACCCAAGTCTTATTCAAGATGGAGTTGCTCTGGTTCGAACATCTCTGACAATTAGATTGTACCCATCCAGATTGAGGGTGAATCTGCCTCTCCCAGTCCATTGACTCAAATGTTAATCTCCTTTGGCAACACCCTCACAGACACACCCAGGAACAATACTTTGCATCCTTCAATCCAATCAAGTTGACACTCAATATTAACCACCACAGTATCATTTACCAAAGCCTGCCATAGGCTATATATCTTACTTGCCAATTTTTAATCTTTATTATAATTGATCAACTTAGACATTGTTATTTTTACTTTACAGATGGAAAAACTGAGACTCGGATGTAAATTAATTACTCAATATTGTGTAGCATTTAAGTGACAAAGCCAGGATTCAAGACAAGGTAGTGCTCTTCTCATCTCATTGAACTACTTCTCAGTTAAAAAAGCAAAGCAAATGGTACACATTTTTGAGCCAGAATTTTGTGTTCAGGACTCTGTTAGGATTTTTTTTAAGAGCTTGAAATAGAAAACAAAGTAGAAAACACACTACCTTGTGCCTGTAAGCATTTCATTTTTCAACTTTGACCCTACTCAAAAGAGCTTAAAATTTAATGTGAGACATTATGAGAATATCTGTCCCAGATAATAAACAGTAACAAGATAAATGGCAATTTACACTATAATTATGGATGTGTCAGAGTGGTGGAGATTATAGAAATAATCTCTGGAATAGTGGTATAGTGTTAATTAGGGATGTTTTTGTGAAAGAATTAAGTTACAAAAGATCCAGAAGATTATAGGAGACGGAGAGTGCCGAAAGAGAAAGCTAGGTGATTTGTTTCATCGAACTAGGGAAATAAATAATGAGTAAGAGAAATGGGTTGTAAGACAGATAAGTTTTAAAAGCTAAGTGGACCCAGCCAGGGCAACTGGCAAGAACATGAAATAAAAGGCAACCGGATGGAAAAAAATAAAATAATTATGAATAAATTTAACAAAATGATTATAAGACATACAACTTAAAAACTATAAAACATTGTTGAGAGAAATTTAAGAAGACCTAAACAAATAGAAAGACATCCTACATTTATGGATCAGAAGACAATATTGTTAAGATAGCAATTCCCCTGAAATTAATCTACAAACTCAATGCAATCCATATCAAAATTCAGCTGGCTTCTAAGCTGATCCTAAAATTTATGTAGAAATTCAAGTTACCCAGAATAACCAAAATAATCTTAATAAAGGAAAAAAGGTGGAAGGTTCACATTAATTGATTTCAAAACTTAGTACATAGCTACAGTAATCGAGACAGTGTAGTACTGGTGTAAAGATGACATAGATAAATGGAACAGAACTGAGAGTTCAGAAATAATCCCTCACATTTACTGTCAATTGATTTTTGACAAGGTGCCAAGGCAATTCAATGAGGAAAAAATAATCTTTCAACAGTGGTGCTGGGACAACTGCTCACAGACCACGTAACTGTCTATTGTCTTCCTCTTGGCCCAGTTCACACATTTCTAATACCTGCCTTATGCCTGTAGGCATTTGATTTTTCAACTTTGAACTAGTCCGACTAGACACCCAATACTTGAAATCTTTCTACAATTTCTCTGCTAAAAGATTTTAGCCTATTCCTGATCATGTCGTACAGCAGGGATCTCCCTTGTATTGAGCACCGTTACTTAAAGCAGTAGTTTTTTTACACAAAGAATTTTTAAAATATGTGATCATTTTTATTTTTCATACAAATTTCAGGATGATGCTTTTATTTAGAAAGTGGAAGTGAATAGAGATGCTAGGTGTCCTGTGATGCATGTGACAGTTTTACCCAATAGATAATTATGCTGCATGATTTTCAAATATTCCATCAACATTCATGTAGGGGGGAAAAAAGTTACAATTATCTGAGAGTCTAGAAAATAATTTTACAAATCACAACAAAAAGTATTTCTTCATAGTTATAAACTAAAAATTTCAAGAATGCAATGCTGTTTAAATCACAGGAATATTGCACTATGTTTTCTGAGACTTGTTCACCATTTCAGAAAATCACATCAGTGAAACAATGCCCCTTATTATAACTGAGTCACCAATATAACATACCAGTGCTATTTGGCACATATCACTGCTGCATACAGACAGATAGTAAAGGAAACCTCAGACTCTTATGATTTAGAAATAATATTATTAAATTAGTGGAAATATACAAGATGCTGGGATTTAATTGAATTTTATTAATAAAGATTTATTTTTATATTTTATATTCTTGCCATTACGTATAGTTTAAAGTTTTTATGAATAACAATGATGAGAAATCTAGATTATATAAGTTACATAAGGAAATTATTTATTTTGAGGGTTGCCTTTTTTCCCAGTGTTGACACAGATTCTGTCTCCGTCACAATGTTCCTATGGTTTCTTGTATTACTACTTCTTTTTGCAATACAACCTACCTCCCCTATAGATTATCAAAGGATATCGTCTCCTGGGTGCCAGAGATTGATTGTGAGCCTCAACATGTGGAGGAATTTTACGGCAGGAGATATGTTTTCACAGATTCTTTGTCACTATCCCATCATAATATTGGGAATAATTTTGACGCTGCACTTATAAATAAGGCCCAGCTCGTTTGTGCTAATATCATACTTCATCATTTTCTCTGTTTCCAAAGTCTGTAATTTGTCTTGGCATGTTATCCTTATTTCAATTAAGATTATTTCTTTTTTTTCTTATAGACAGATAATTCTAGTCTGTTAGGACTTATTTTTATTTAGTGATGACCTAGATATCTACTCTTTCATCTTCCTGAATTTCTTGTATTGAAGGGATTCTGAACTCAACTCTCTTAAATCCAGATGTATTCATTATAAATAGGTGAAAGCTCTGTCTATATCATCAGTTCTCCTGGGATAGCTCTGTCTGAGCATTTACATATTGAAATATATATTATTTTATTATAAATTACTTTTTTATTCAATAACAGTGCCGTGCTGAACCATAGTGGAGCTGAGACTTCTTTTCACTACTTATTATCAGCCTCTGAACTGAACTGATGGAGTACAAGCATTCATGAGCTCTGTCCATGTTTTTATTCTCTCCTACCTTGGAGCCCAGAGCAGTCTCTGAGGTCTGGCCTAGCTCAACACCCAAGAGAGTCTATCCCTTTATTTTCTCTTCTGCATAGTAAAATTCACAATTCCCTTAATCATTACTTTATATGACAGAGTTTCAACATAAAATACTTTTAATTCTATCTCTACAATGGCTTTGGAATCAAGCTCTTTATACTCCTTGATATTATTCTTAAGTTTCGTTTGAGTTATTTCAATAACTTGAGTTATTTCCATAACGTCCTAATTGATGTTTTCACTTTCTGCTTCTTCTCTTTCCAATTATTCTCCCACTAAGTCAAGGTTAACCCCTGAAATGCACATGTGGTCATGTAACCTTTCCTACTCAAAGACCTGTAATATACATAAGCTCAAATTCCTTAGCCTTTTATTCATGACTTTCTTAAACCTGATTTTAAATAACTTTCTCAATATCATTTCCTTCAAGCTTTGCATATGACATTATGCTATATGGGTGGTTTGCAGCAACTTAATCACATTCACTGATTTCAAGTCTTTATAGCTTTGTTTAAGCAATTCTCTTTGCCTGGAATGATTTCTGCCTTTCTGTGGGAATCTCTGTCATCCTTTAAATGCACACTCAATTATGGCTTTTTTCCTGGATTTTTGCCTGAGTTGCAGTCTGATTAATGTCTGCCACCTCTTAATTCTGAAGCCCCCTTTTACTTTTCTTACAGTACAATGATATCACATATATATTGCATATTTTTTACTTCCCCTATAAAAAGCCAAGTTACTTAGTGAGGCAACATGACATAGAACTAAGAATGTGAACTCTGGAGCCAGATCTATTACCTCTGAACCTGGACTCAAACTCCTACTAGCTATGTCTGTCTCTAAGATATATTAAGTATGTCTTTTTATTCTGATATTTGGACAACTGGGATCTTACCGACCCTGGGGAGACTTCCTGTCCTAGAGCTAGCCAATTCCTTTTCTATGAGCATGACTGTCATATACAAACTAACCAGTCCATAGCCCATACGTTTTCCCACCTCCTCTATCAAGTTCTTCAACTCTGGACTAATATTCCCCTGCCCTAATCACACCAGGACCAGGTATCAGGCAACTCCAGACAGCCACTGCACCCCAGAGCCTGTTGAAATCATTCAAACTAGCCAATACTAAGCTGCTCACTTGTTTCTTCCCAATGGAACCACAATAAAGTCTCTTGCTCACATTTTTCTCCCACTCTGTTTGCCTCTTGACTAACCATGGTGCTTCCCTCTGTGGCCATCATGGCATGGTGTGGCATATTCTCTCTTGAGAACTGCAAGTAACAAACTGTCTTTTAAATGGCAGCAATCTTCTGATCGTATGGCCCATCTTACCTATAATGATAAAACCTGCATATATTAAAACATAGGGCATATTGGGAGGGCCAAGTGCATTAACATTAATAAAGCACACAGATCAATGTCTGATTCATAGTTAATATTATATAAGAATTAGTTATTATCAATGGTAGTGATAACACATTGGGTATCTGAGTTTTCCTGCAATGTTTTACTTATAGTAAGTTCTCAATAAATATTTGACTAACAACTGCACTTCTTCAAATAACTGCTCTTCTCTCTAAGAAGTCTTGATTCATGAAGAGTAAGGGTAAGTTCATAAATGGATTTGAAAATAGAATAATCAAGAAGAAAACAAGACAGTAACTGAAGGAAAACACTGGCATTGATAATTTGAAGGGAAGTTTGGGAGAGAGCAGTGGAGTCAAATAAAGCTCAAATCAGAAAAGCAGACTGGTGTAAAGAAAGGAGATCAGAGCTAACAGGATATAATAATCGAAGGTGATGTGGAACATCAGAGAGGTACTTAAAAGAAGAAACTCAAGGGCTAGGGAAATCTAATCCAAAGCTTTTATTATAATTACGCACTCTGTACTCAGGGTGTTCAGGTGTGACATACCCATCTGCAGACTTTAATACTGACAAAAATAGAGGAGTACAGAGGAGAGCTGCTCAGTGCATGTGCTCAGGGCCAAAGTCAGAACTGCGTGAAATGACTCCATTTTCACTACATGAATTTTCACTTATGAAAAATAAGACTTTTGCAGAAACTATGAATTTGATGAAGACTAAAATTGTGTCATTTCTACCACAGAACAGTATGTTGTCATAGCACAGAAAATAAACACGTGTTAAAATTTCGTGTCAATAATACATAAAAAAATCACTATTATTGCTGCTGGCAAAAAAATGTGCTGAGCTATATAATGTTAATGGAAAAAGAACTATTTAAGAAAAAATGGCAGACTTTCACCTGTGAGACGTCACTTTTCATGGCAGAGGGAAAAACAACTTAGAAACTTTGAGAAAAAAAATCAAGTTGATTTTGTTAGGCAAATATCACATCTTTCTCACCAATAGTGAGAATTCTTTTCTCACAGTTATAGAAGAGAAAGCAAACCTGAACTCAGCCAAAGTGTCCTGTATGAATTAAAAAAAAAAAAAAGCCCAACAACTGTGTCCATAAGCCTTGAGAAGTACAATGTTTCATTTTGAATTTTTTAAGGAAATACGACAAATAATTGCTTCTCGGCCTTTTGGCTAAGATCAAGTGTGGGAAATATGACAAATACAAAAACAGAGCAGATGTTATGTCTCAAGCAACATCATCTTTGACGTATCTTAAAGTTTTGTGAAACCTGCTCTGTTATCTTTCTAACATTTTATATCATAAAAAAGGAAAGACCAAAATGTTTGGTTTTTATGTTTCTTTGGGTTGTTAGTTAATCCTTTGCTCTTTTTTCTACCAAACCACAATAAAATACTTGTTCTTAGGCTTTCTCGATCTATAATCAAAGGGTCATTTAAGTGCAGTTTCTCATTTGATGTAACTGTGTGGCATAATTATTATTTACAGCTTGTGAAGAAAGGTCTAAAGGAACCGATGCCAGTACTAAGGGTATTATGGTATGGTGTAAATGTATTATTTTGTCACCTCTGCAACCCTTTAGGCAAAATTACTGTTTATTTTCAAAAATAAATTTATGAATCACAAAAAGAAAGTATACACAGAAAATCTGAGTACTTTACCTGGCACAACAAATCAATGCTACAGTCAACAGCTTTGTTCTTTATTTATTAAGATATAACATATAATGATGAAATTATTAGACAAAGTAATGAGTCTCCATCAATCTGTCTTTAGTTTTATAAAACCCAGTTTTACTCTGTCAGCCTTGTCAATGCTACTGAATATTAATGGGAATAAAGTTAATTGCTAGGTGGAAAAAGGTCTTACTCAAAGTGAAAAGGAAGCACCTTGCTGAAATCTGTCATTTTTGACAAGCCATAATTTATTTCTACTTGGTGATATGTACCGACAGGTTTCAAATCTCACTCTTATCTTTACCACAAATTCTAATTATTTTCATTTGGGATGTTGTTGGATCTCAAGCCTCTGAACACTTTCATCATTTGCAAATAAATTATTTTTTAAAAAGAGTTCCAATTCTGAGTGGAAGGGATATTGCCTACAGTATAGGGAAGCAACTGCCTGCTGCAATTTTTAAAAGACATACAAATGTATTTATTGTATCTCAGTAGCCAAGGAAAGGAAAGCAATGACTTTCAGAACAAGAATGGATTGTATGTGCACATAATAACTTACTAGCTTCCAGTTAAACAATTTCAAAGAAAATAGACAATGAGTAATCACTTAAGGTTCATCATGATTATATTGTCACCTGATTGGAAACACAGCATTTAGTAGTGATAGGGATTTTAAGAAGTTTCCATTAAACTTTAAGCAGTTATAACTTTAAAACAATACATATCTGTTTTTACTTTAAATCAGCTTATCAAATGTCTGCCATTCTTCATTAACTGCAGTTTAGGAAATAAATTAACTTTGAAAATAAGTACTGGATGGCTTATAAGGTTCTTATTACAAAGAATCAAATTAAGGTAATATGGTAGGATTAAAACACATTAAATAATGTTGGTTTCCCCTTCATATATCTTAGCAGTTGCTTTTTTATGAGAATATAAATTTATTCTTGGAAACTTTGAGTAACATGTTATTAGCCAAAGGTTCATTGTAATTCTTACACAAAAATAAGGAAAATGCTAAAAGAAAAGTAGCAGCTAGGAGGAACAGGGATTTCTTAATGGGATCAACACAGAATTTTGTTTTTAGAAATTAGACTTTGTGGCCTAATGATTTTCATGCTTTAATAAATGGAATCCACCTATCATCACACCTTGGTCTGTGGTAATTTGCTATAGATTCTTCATTGTATTCAGCTCTTACATCTAATGACATTTCAGGGGCCTGCTCTTTTCCCTTTGGTTGAAGGTAAGTGCCATATGTGAGTGGCCAGCAGATTGGGTGGCGTTTATGTTGTGGTTCTTAGTCATCCCAATTTTTCTCCACCACATCCCAGTCACAATGGGGAAAAATGAAAAGCAGCTGCTAACAGCCTCACAACAGTTCTGTAATTACTTTCCTGGGCTGGCGTTATATGATTTGACAATGGCCTGGGATGTAACAAATAAGAAAAACCTTGTCATTCAATTTAAAAGGCTTCCTACCAGGGCAACACACTCCCCACTTCATTAGAATGACAGTACTCAACTCTGACACAGCCAGCATTTTTAGTGCTGAGTGATGTAACTGCAGCCAGGTGGTGCTAAGCACAAACAGCCAACTTGCTTTCCTATTGACACGGCTATTTGAATTGAAAGATGAATCCTAACTTAGGGCAGAGTTTCACATCTCAGGTCCAGAAAGCGCCAATCTATTTAGTTCAAAGAATTGCTAACATATTGGCGTATTTTGGTTAAAAGAACAGTTTTTAGAGATGGCAATCCCATTTTGCCAAAGATTCCAATTTTCTTTGATACTCAATATATGTCATTTTCATTGCTTTGCATAATCTGGCTTCATCCTACCCTTCCGAGATGATCTTATTAGGAATTGGCTCTATTGGTCTAGGTAGACTAGCTATCATAACAATCAACCCCAACTATTAGTGAGTTACAGCTATAAAGGTTTTAGTTCTCATTCATGTCATTGTCCAATAAGGTGTTTGGTGAGTCATCTTCCACCTTATGATTCAGAGACCCAGCTTCCTTCCATCCAGAGACTTCACCATCTTCTACGACCTCTGAATCCTTCAATGTATCCTCTCCATCCAACCAAGGGACAAGGGAAGAAAACAAAATCACAAGAGAAATTTAAGAAATCAGACAGGAAGGTGGATCACATCTTTTCAATCCACATTGTCCAAACTACTCTCATGTCCCCATCTAAGATACAATGGGCTGAGAAATTTGGTCCAGCAGTAAACCAAGGAAGAGACAGTATGAGTCTCTGCCATGTTTCCTTCTACATTAAGGTGAAAGATCATTAATCATTGCAGCTTACAGTCACTTAAAAGTAACCTATCCAAGACCATTACATTATCATGTCCCCTAGCATGCTGTACTGGTTTTCAACACTAAATTTATTGTTGGAAACTTTGAGTAACATGTTATTTACTCATGTTAGTACCCATGATGAAGTACATTTTTTTGAAAGCAGTTTTTAATGTTATACTGATTATATTATACTTCAACAGGTAGGGTTACTACTTAGTTATTAGCTAGTTTTAAGATCAGCTATTGGGGGGTGGAGCCAAGATGGCCAAATAGGAACAGCTCCGGTCTACAGCTCCCAGTGTGAGCGACGCAGAAGACGGGTGATTTCTGCATTTCCATCTGAGGTACCGGGTTCATCTCACTAGGGAGTGCCAAACAGTGGGTGCAGGACAGTCGGTGCAGCGCACTGAGCGAGTGCGAGCCAAAGCAGGGCGAGGCATTGCCTCACTCGGGAAGCACAAGGGGTCAGGGAGTTCCCTTTCCTAGTCAAAGAAAGGGGTGACAGACGGCACCTGGAAAATCGGGTCACTCCCACCCTAGTACTGTGCTTTTCCAACGGGCTTGGAAAACGGTACACCAGGAGACTGTGTCCCACACCTGGCTTGGAGGGTCCTACGCCCATGGAGTCTCACTGATTGCTAGCACAGCAGTCTGAGATCAAACTGCAAGGCAGCAGCGAGGCTGGGGGAGGGGTGCCCGCCATTGCCCAGGCTTGCTTAGGTAAACAAAGCAGCCTGGAAGCTTGAACTGGGTGGAGCCCACCACAGCTCAAGGAGGCCTGCCTGCCTCTGTAGGCTCCACCTCTGGGGGCAGGGCACAGACAAACAAAAAGTCAGCAGGAACCTCTGCAGACTTAAATGTCCCTGTCTGACAGCTTTAAAGAGAGTAGTGGTTCTAGCACGCAGCTGGAGATCTGAGAATGGGCAGACTGCCTCCTAAAGTGGGTCCCTGACCCCCGAGCAGCCTAACTGGGAGGCACCCCCCAGCAGAGGCAGACTGACACCTCACTCGGCCGGGTACTCCTCTGAGAAAAAACTTCCAGAGGAACGATCAGACAGCTGAATTTGCGGTTCATGAAAATCCGCTGTTCTGCAGCCACTGCTGCTGACACCCAGCCAAACAGGGTCTGGAGTGGACCTCTAGCAAACTCCAACAGACCTGCAGCTGAGGGTCCTGTCTGTTAGAAGGAAAACTAACAAACAGAAAGGACACCCACACCAAAAACCCATATGTACATCACCATCATCAAAGACCAAAAGTAGAAAAAACTACAAAGGTGGGGAGAAAACAGAGCAGAAAAACTGGAAACTCTAAAAAGCAGAGCGCCTCTCCTCCTCCAAAGGAACACAGTTCCTCACCAGCAACAGAACAAAGCTGGACGGAGAATGACTTTGATGAGTTGAGAGAAGAAGGCTTCAGACGATCAAACTACTCCAAGCTACAGGAGGAAATTCAAACCAATGGCAAAGAAGTTAAAAACTTTGAAAAAAAATTAGATGAATATTTAACTAAAATAACCAATGCAGAGAAGTGCTTAAAGGAGCTGATGGAGCTGAAAGCCAAGTTTCAAGAACTACGTGAAGACTGCAGAAGCTCAGTAGCCAATGCGATCAACTGGAAGAAAGGGTATCATTGATGGAAGATGAAATGAATGAAATGAAGCAAGAAGGGAAGTTTAGAGAAAAAAGAATAAAAAGAAACGAACAAAGCCTCCAAGAAATATGGGACTATGTGAAAAGACCAAACCTACGTCTGATTGGTGTACCTGAAAGTGACGGGGAGAATGGAACCAAGTTGGAAAACACTCTGCAAGATATTATCCAGGAGAACTTCCCCAATCTAGCAAGGCAGGCCAACATTCAGATTCAGGAAATACAGAGAACGCCACAAAGATACTCCTCGAGAAGAGCAACTCCAAGACACATAATTGTCAGATTCACCAAAGTTGAAATGAAGGAAAAAATGTTAAGGGCAGCCAGAGAGAAAGGTTGGGTTACCCACAAAGGGAAGCCAATCAGACTAACAGCTAATCTTTCAGCAGAAACTCTACAAGCCAGAAGAGAGTGGGGGCCAATATTCAACATTCTTAAAGAAAAGAATTTTCAACCCAGAATCTCATATCCAGTCAAACTAAGCTTCATAAGAGAAGGAGAAATAAAATCCTTTCCAGACAAGCAAATGCTGAGTGATTTTGTCACCACCAGGCCTGCCCTAAAAGAGCTCCTGAAGGAAGCACTAAACATGGAAAGGAACAACCGGTACCAGCCACTGCAAAAACATGGCAAATTGTAAAGACCAAGGATGAACCAAAAAAGAGCCCGCATCGCCAAGTCAATCCTAAGCCAAAAGAACAAAGCTGGAGACATCACGTTACCTGACTTCAAACTATACTACAAGGCTACAGTAACCAAAACAGCATGGTACTGGTACCAAAACAGAGACATAGATCAATGGAACAGAACAGAGCCCTCAGAAATAATGCCACATATCTACAACTATCTGATCTTTGACAAACCTGACAAAAACAAGCAATGGGGAAAGGATTCCCTGTTTAATAAATGGTGCTGAGAAAACTGGCTAGCCATATGTAGGAAGCTGAAACTGGATCCCTTCCTTACACCTTATACAAAAATTAATTCAAGATGGATTAAAGACTTACATGTTAGACCTAAAACCATAAAAACCCTAGGGGAAAACCTAGGCAATTCCATTCAGGACATAGGCATGGGCAATGACATCATGTCAAAAACATCAAAAGCAATGGCAACAAAAGCCAAAATTGACAAATGGGATCTAATTAAGCTAAAGAGCTTCTGCACAGCAAAAGAAACTACCATCAGAGTGAACAGGCAACCTACAAAATGGGAGAAAATTTTCGCAACCTACTCATCTGACAACGGGCTAATATCCAGAATCTACAATGAACTCAAACAAATTTACAAGAAAAAAACAAACAACCCCATCAAAAAGTGGGCGAAGGACATGAACAGACACTTCTCAAAAGAAGACATTTATGCAGCCAAAAAACACATGAAAAAATGCTCATCATCACTGGCCGTCAGAGAAATGCAAATCAAAACCACAATGAGATACCATCTCACACCAGTTAGAATGGCCATCATTAAAAAGTCAGGAAACAATAGGTGCTGGAGAGGATGTGGAGAAATAGGAACACTTTTACACTGTTGGTGGGACTGTAAACTAGTTCAACCATTGTGGAAGTCAGTGTGGCGATTCCTCAGGGATCTAGAACTAGAAATACCATTTGACCCAGCCATCCCATTACTGGGTATATACCCAAAGGACTATAAATCATGCTGCTATAAAGACACATGCACATGTATGTTTATTGCGGCACTATTCACAATAGGAAAGACTTGGAACCAACCCAAATATCCAACAACGATAGACTGGATTAAGAAAATGTGGCACGTATACACCATGGAATACTATGCAGCCATAAAAAATGGTGAGTTCATGTCCTTTGTAGGGACATGGATGAAACTGGAAACCATCATTCTCAGCAAACTATCACAAGGACAAAAAACCAAACACCGCATGTTCTCACTCATAGGCGGGAATTGAACGATGAGAACACATGGACACAGGAAGGGGAACATCACACTCCAGGGATGTTGTGGGGTGGGGGGAGGGGGGAGGGACAGCATTAGGAGATATACCTAATGCTAAATGACGAGTTAATGGGTACAGCACACCAACAAGGCACATGGATACATATGTAACAAACCTGCACATTGTGCACATGTACCCTAAAACGTTAAGTATAATAATAATAATAAAAAAATAAAAAATAAAATACATATACTTAAAAACACTTTAAGTTAAAAAAAAAAAGACCAGCTATTGGTCCAGTCTTAAAAGCTAAAGAAAACATTTATTTACTCAACAAATATTCATTTACTGATACGAGTCAGGCATTGTTCTTGGTGCTTGAAATATATTCATGAACAAACAGACAAAAATCCCTGTCCTCATGAACCTTTCATTCTAGAGGAGAGAGATAGTAAACAATAAACATAATAAATAAATACATTATATGGTATAAATAAGATGTTAAGTACAAAAATAATGAATACTTAGAAGGGATGTTAATGGTGGTTAGAATAAGCCTCACTGAGAAGGTAATTATTACTCAGACTTGAAGGGGATGAAAAATTAAAAATGCAAGTATCTGTGGGAAAAGCATTTGAAGCAGAAGGAAAAGACATGGCAAGGGCCCTAAGGCAATAGCAAATCTGACATGTTTGATGAATGGCAGGAGGCCAATATGGCTGGTGTGGACATACTGCTAGAATAAATAGAGTAAGAGGAGGTCAAAGATATCATGGGACAAGTTCATGAAGGGCCTTATGGGCTACTGCCAAGACCTCGGCTTACACTCTGCATGAAATGGTAAGCCATTGCAGGGTTTTGAGCACGAGAGAGTTTTTGATATATTACTTAAGCTTTAACAACTTTACTCTGGCTGCTATCATAGAATGCAGGAAGACAAAGGTAGAATCAGACCAGTTAGAAGAATATTACAGTGATAATCCAGGTGAGACATGATAGTGAATTTATCATGCCCAGGTAAGACATAATAGTGTGTTTATGGGGATATATCAGTGGAGATGAAGAAAGTGGTTGGATTTTATTTGTACTTTGGAACTTCATTATATTTTGAACAACACACCTTCTTTGTGGATTGGATGTGGGGTGTGAGAAGAGAGAAGTCAATGAAGACTATACCATTTTTAGCATTAGTGCTAAAAGAATGGAGTTGCTGTCACCAAAGATAGACAGGGCTAAAAGAAGAGAGGTTTGATGCAAGATAATATCAACTTTGGACATGGTGAGTGTGAAATGTCTATTACACACTCAAGCATGGGTATTGACATTGGCTGTGAGATATGAGTCTGAAGTATAGGAGAGAGGTGTGGATTGTGATATAAATTTGGGAGTCATTAATATGTAGATAATATTTAAGGCCAAGAGATTGAATGAGGTGCCAAAGAACTGCATAGGCTGCCATGTTATGGTGCCTTTCATAATAAATATATTTTGAATCCCAATTAGTAACATGCTGACTGCTTTCTAAGCTTTATCCTCCTTTCTAGACCATTTATTAGTCCTAGACAACTAGTAAGGTGCTTAGACAACTGTAAAATTTGCATTTTCAAATGCATGATTCTCTTACTTTGTTTATTTGAGACAGTTTCAACTTTACCTCTTGCAACTCATTAGTCAGGCATTATAGGTAAAAATTGTTCCCAGAACACAAACTAAAAGGTAGAAAAAGAGGCCACCATAGAATAAGCAATGCATGATTGGTAGATAGGACTTTGGACCACAATTGAGGGAAGAAGTCAGCATATTCTATGCTCAAAAGCCAACTACAAAACTGGACAAAATTGTCAAAGAAAAGCCCCAAGCATTTCAGGGCTCTAGAAATTAAACAAAGGTAAACAACAAAGAGAGAGCTATTTATTTATTAAAAGCTGCTCTAATCTCAGGTAAAAATAGTGGGAGGCGGTGAGAGACACATGCACACGTATGTTTATTACGGCACTATTCACAATAGCAAACACTTGGAACCAACCCAAATGTCCAACAATGATAGACCGGATTAAGAAAATGTGGCACATATACACCATGGAATACTATGCAGCCATAAAAAATGATGAGTTCGTGTCCTTTGTAGGGACATGGATGAAATTGGAAAACATCATTCTCAGTAAACTATCGCAGGGACAAAAAACCAAACACCGCGTGTTCTCACTCATAGGTGGGAATTGAGCAATGAGAACTCATGGACACAGGAAGGGAAACATCACACTCCGGGGACTGTTGTGGGGTGGGGGGG